>NW_008794731.1:2141673-2182435 GCF_000699145.1 Aptenodytes forsteri | reverse complement strand
CGGGCAGCCGCAGCCCTGGGGGAGGAGAGGCCAAATGGGGTGAAGTGATTCCCCCCCCCTCCCCAAATAAAAGGGGGGATAGGATCCTCAGGGAAACAATGTGCCTATTGTATCTGCGGGGCTGCGCTGCCTTGGTCGCGCTCGCTGGTATTTTAGTACGTTAAACTCCATTAACCGATAGATCGGTTTATCTCCAGGAAAAACTCTATTACTAATTAACAAAACAGTAAAAGGCTCCACAAAATCCAGTTCACTCTCCTCGGGGTATGCTGTTGGTTCTCATTAAATTTGGACAGTGAAAATTGGCTTCCGCTTTCCCCAGAAAGGCTGGCTTTCGGGGAAAGGCTTTGCCTTCTCACCTAAGGGGGCAAAGAAGCAGCTCAGCGATAACCCAACCTTCTCCCCATCCCTCCCCTACCCACGGACAGTCCCTCCGTGGTGTGACTTGCAAGGACACACACACTGTCAGGTCTTTATATACTGCTGGGGGGAAGACACTTTACAGATAAGAAACTGTACGAATTATGAGAAGTTATATATAACAATACATAAATTAACTCATCAAAACACTACTTTGATTTTCTAGCACAGGCAGACTTTTTTAAATCCAAGGATTGAATGATACACACAAAATGTTGTGCCTGAACTGGCCAATACTGTTTCTTTAAACTAAGAAGATACAGAGTAGACCAACAGAGATCAGGTCTGGACCCCATACAGTTGGATTGCTACGGTATTTGAACCCCACAGGAAGCAAAACAAGCTCTTAAGCGTGTCCAGGTCTTCACAGGCTGCTGCTGGGCATTTTTTCGTTGCCTCACATCATCCTCTTTGTTTCTCTTTCGTGGACAGCCTAGCAGGAACCAGCCCTCTTGGAAAAGCTACTGTCTTAAATATGAAAAGCTCTTTTAAAAAAGTGCATTGTGATGTGTGTAGTTCAAATACGTAGCTCCACGGACTGCGTTCGCATATGGCATGTACCTGGCAGGCCATGCAATTACACTCATTTCAGCGCTTTCAAGGGCCTTTGAAAGATCTCTGTTACTGTATCTAAAGCACTGTACGTGGCCTATCATATAGCGATATATTGTAAGATTACCGTATGGTGAGAGCGGAGCCCTGGTCACCGCAGTGCCCTGTGCTGCAGGCAGTCGGACACTCGCAGCCCTCCGGCCAGGTGCTGCTTGGGAAAGCTGGTCGGTCCCAACATCAGGAGGTGGAGGACTGCAGACCCACATGCCGTCACGAACCAGGGAGCCATCCAGTGCCAGCTGTTTCTCTCCTGGCACTGCGCAGGGCGAGATCGCATTAGCATGACATCAGGACTTGTGAACGCAGGGTGGTGAGAGGTGCCTGGTTCCACATGGCGAGGAAGCACTGAAGCACAGCCGCTGAGCCCATTCAGTTAGAAAGACTTCCTAAAGGGCTTTCAGACATCTTTTAACCCCTTCCTGCTTGTCCACCTCTTTAGAGATCTTTCCCCTGGTTTCCCCACTTAGTGCAAGATCTTATCGCTCAGCAGATGAATGTATCCTTTAAAAGCTAAATAGAACCTTTTAAAACAAATTCTTATAAAGAGAACAGGCAGTCTTTGCCCTTTAAACTGTGCTTGAAAATGGATAGCTTGCTCTGGGGAAAGTGGAACAGCCACCTTTGAAAATACTTGTGCTCTGCAGTAATCGTTAACTAACGTGTTTTTGTATGGGAGACCAACACTCCACAGGACAGGAATTAAATCTTCCTTAAACTTTATCAAATGCCATATTTAATTAGCTACTTACACCCCATGCCACCTGTGAATATGTAAAGAGAGTTAACGAGGAAAGCAGGGCACAGATTAGGAAAATAACTTTCTCCCACCCCCGCAAGAGAGTTACAAGGCAAAACACTTGGGCCAATCCAATATCCGTAATCCCTCTAGCGGTAACGTTGTGGCACGTAATTCATCACCCCTCCAAAACGCAATTAAGGAAAGTGAACAATCAGTCTGGAGTGAAATCACAGTTAGCACGTGGATTTTGTGGCACGGACTGAGGAGCTCTATGCAGAAAAAAATGCCCCTTCTGCAGTCTGAACTGGCCTCTAGTCAACCACAGAGCTACTTTGCAAAGGCAGTTTGAAGACTGAAACATACTTAGGCTACTTATACTGAGGGGGTCTGAAGTTTTCCAAGAAGCAATGGAAATGGTTTAAAGAAAGAGGATTCTGAGGGTTTTTTTCCAGTGCAGAAAGAAAGGGGCAGAGGGTTTATAACATAGCTAAACCAAAAAGTTGAGGTTAACAGCTTGAACTCCCATCCTGATGCCATCTCTGGTCAGCCACACTCAGGAGAACAAGACATATTTGCTAATCTGGACCGGACACAAGTCCCATCTAGTCCAACATCTCATCTGAGAGTCACCAGCAGCAAACATTTCACATGAAAACCCCCATGGGTGCGCAAGGAATACTCTGCTCCGAAAAAAAGATGTACCCTGATCGATAACAGCTAAAACTTAGCTTGAATACTGAAGCCTTTCTTCCATTTAAGAAGCTTTTCTAAGCATTAACTTCAACAGCCCTGGACATTTACCATTCATGTTGTTATCTGCTCTGATCCCTCCTTCAGTTTTGCTAGTTTCTGGAGCCTAGCAATGGTGCTTCTTGGCTCAGCTTCACAAAGCTACTGGTCATAGTGACACACTCTCAAATACGAGGTGTTGAAGCAGAAGACACTTTTCCGTTTAAAACCAATCCACTACCAGTGAATGCAGAAAGAACTGAAAAAAAAATCCAGCCTGTAGCAATCCTACTCCAATCTTCTCTGAACCTACATGTAGCAACACGACTTCAGCCATGCTGCTATCCATCTGCAACCGTTAAAGGCACCTGAGTTCCACCGGAGTTTTTACTTTTGCCTTCCTAAAAACTGCAGGACCATGAGGAGCTTGCCAGAAGCTGCCATCAGAAACCGCAAACTCTTTCTTCAAGCAAGCTGTAGAATGACAGCAGGGTTTTGGGAGCGTGGAGGGACAGGAAGAGCTTAAAAGAGATCTGAGAACAAATTCAATGTTGGGGCTCCCAACAGCTTACCTTGATGAGGGAACCCAGTTCCTAAATCTGAACAAAGATTCAGCAAATTACAAGCAAGAGTGTTCCTATCTACACAGACCCTTTTAAACTACTGCAGAAGTGCAGGGAGGTGTCCCACAGACAGAAGCAAGGCCTGTTGAGTAATTCAGTGGCAACGCAGACACATTCTGCTTGCTGTGAATAAATTCTCTGGTTTTGTATTGTCTGTTACATAGAGAAATGAAGGAAGTGCTCCTCACTCTGGGAAAACCAACATATGGCCAATGGAAAAAGAACCGTTGCCTTCACGTGCAGTATTTCCTAGCAAGGTACCACCACAGGCAGAGCCGTCAGTAAAAGCAGTGCCTGAGCCAAGAGAAATAAGTGAGCATATGGTTCTTGTACCGTGTATTGTATAGGGTCAGGAACATGTTATCTTACGGAAGATTTAATTACTTTTCTACTACCCTGCTGCAAGCAGTGTGAAGGAACGCGTTTCCTGAGCTTTACTCTGTCGTGACCTAAGAACTTTATACCAAGATCACCATTTTCATAAGCATGTCTCACAAGTGTCTCAAGAACAGCTGCTAGAAGCTAAGAACTAATTCCACATGAGCTGGAACTGAACCAACACAAGCCAGAAGAGCAATCAATATCCTTCAAGCACATCTCCAGCTTTATAATTTTACAAGCTTCACGGGCTGTACCTGAGAAGACTGTAAAACAAAAAAGACATAAACAGGTTTCAAGTGAGCCTTGCATTGAGTTTGTTCAGTTCACAGAGGCACAGAAAGGAGTTCCCCTCCTGTTCACACAGACCCCCGCACACATGCACACACAGACAGTTCTGCAAACAGCCCACAGAGACCCAAAGTGCATTTCCCCTGTTTGTTCTTCAAACTGACAGCTCAATTACAGCTTTTTAAACCCTTCTGCATACGGCACAGTTTGAATCTACAGTGGGAAATGACTGAGAAGTTTTGTTGAAGACATGAGGAATTTGACCAGGATCTGCCTCACTTTCTTAGACTGGTTCTTAAGAACACATAAAGCCAAAGGCCAGAAGGGATGATCGGACTCATCACACTACCTCATCTGCTATCTACGACAGGCCATAAACTTCTACCCCACAGTGTTATACCCAGCAAAGCTCTGCTTTTATTAAAATATTCCTGATGCTGGTTTTGCAATGTTAACAGAAATAGTTAAAACTGGACAAACCAGACCAGACTGATAAGGTGATGCAACGGGAAGCAACTCTAGGAAAGACAGCATCCTTTATAACTTTTCAGAATTGAATTATGTTATGTGAAAATGCAAACCCCTAAAAGTGACAAGCACCAAAAGAGCATTAGCAAGAGCTGAATTAGGACACATCTGGAATTAACAGTTATTTCCCCCCCCTCTTCAAAATTACTTTAATGTGTCTTATCTTTGTTTCCTTTATAGTGTTCCCCCTTTAACATTTATTCAAATTTGAAAAAGACTGTTTTGATACACAGCTGGTCAATTTGCCATGCCCGGGCAGCACCTTTTACTTAAAAACAAAAGAAGGCATGCATCTGTGTTTTGTCTGCTGTGAACATTTTCACGAAGAGATCAAGAAGTTTCATAATGTAGCAGGGCATGTTACTCTACACCAGAGAATTCAATTCACTTTAAGGTCAGCCTGTACCTTCCCTGTAATCAAATGGTTCCAAAACCCTCCCAAAGCCAGAACAGGTGTTTCATTCATACTGTCTGTCTACCTGGCAAGGACCCAAATACTTTCTTTTAAAGCCTAAACTCCGTATTATTCTGGGGCGCACTGAAAACATACATATGTGCTGTCTCCTAGGCATGCTTCAGGCTGGGTCATCATTAGCTACTTGTTTTTCTTTGCACAAATCGAACAGGAACACAGCTGCTTTTATGTTAATAACTAAATCATGCTTTAAATTTATGCCACACAGCTCTCCCTTCAGCCAGAAAGGCCCTGCAGATTTAATGAGCTGACATGTCAACAGAGATCAGTTCACCCACCAGAAAAGTGCAGCTACTTCTAGGGTGAGACATGGTAGCTGTTTAGCACTGCAGGAGAACGAAGACTGCTGTGTCAAGTTGAAGCCACAGAGGAAGCAGGGGGATGAGCGAATGTGCTCGGGATGAAAAACCAGTGCAATGATGGGAGTTAATGCACTCGCTCAAGTGTGAAAGAGCAGTGGGGGCAAGCTAGAGATGCATAGACAGAACATGCTTTTACTTCTTGTCTGAAAGGTGGGACATATCCAGCACTGCAAATGGGAGACTGACTCAAGCCTGACTCAGAGAATAGGATTTTTCCTACTATGTCATTATAACTTCTTTGAATACCAGGAAGTTCATTCTCCCACAGATTACTTCACCCGGGTTTGTTTCTGTACCCTGTGGCTATGTGTACAAATATTCTTCAGGCAGGGGGTCACAACAGACCCTTGCTGGCTTCCAGAAACATCACATCACATCCAATTTTTCAAAATCTAGGTGGAAATTATTAGTGGCAAGGAACTTCAGGGATTTCAGAAAAAACAATTAGCACTTCTAATGCAAATACACACATTTCTTTGCAGGAGGGGAAGGAATGATTCACGCCAATAAGAATTGCTTGGCTTAAATCATCCGCTGTGTTTCCATTCAAGGGGTTTCTTTTCTCCTTGCTATTCTTAAGAGCTGGTGCTAATGTCACAAATAACTCTGAAAACAATAGGTCCTGGAGAAAGTTAGTAGCTAACACGGCAAAAGGAAGCTCTCACCCAGATCAGAAAGGCAAGACACCAGCTGACCATTGCACAGTTTGCCTCTGCCTGCCCTGCCCTTGTGACTGTATTTTCATTAACTGCGCATCTGTTCAGCTGGAAAGCTATGGGTTTGCTTAGGTCAGGGAAACGCTCTGATTTCATTAGCGCTACTAAACCAGCACAAAACGGAGCTTGCGTGCTGTGTTTGGTAGGTAACACGGCTGTCTGCAGGGAACACAGAGCTGATACAGATATACCTGCTCCCCAGGCAAGCACAGAGCTCCTACTATGAAAACAACTACCTTCAAACTGGTCTTCTGTCAGTAACGTTTGTCACTTACACTTAGCGTCTTTAAGGTGAGACCTCTCCTTTCCTATAGTCAGATTGATCCAAATCTACTCTTCTGGTTTTGCATGGGAAATCTTTCTACTTATAATCTATATTTAACTGGAGTCATGCGATGGTGGGGCGCACACACAAATACCCAGTACAAACGTAAATGGTTCCTGTTAGGGCTAATTACACTATCATGTCATATAGAGCCAATTTCCCCAGGACCAATGAGACCTAAATTATGCCTTAAAGCCACTCCAATTTCAATTTCTAGTACATGGACTTCATGGAGAGACTATCTTCTCTGCCATACAGGATAGTAGTATTGGCATTTTCCTATTAAGTTCTGTTTCTTTAATGAGAAATAATACATAGTTAATGAAAAGTGTAATTAGGAACATGCAACAGACCCCAGCAACATTACAAATGCCAAGCTGGCCCCAGAGGAAGGACCATCTCAACAGATATCCCACACCAGCAGATGTCCTTTGGTTTTCACGTGTGTTTTGCCAGCTGAAGGGGATGCCCGGTCCAACATACAGTGGCTATGGCTCCCCAAAGGAATCAGCAACAGCTCTTGTGTCAGTCACAAGGAATACAGTTAGAGGAAGGTGCACAGACCCAGCAACCCAACAGACTTGTTGGACTTAGCAGAACAAACATTTAAATTTGGAATTTCCCTGTTACCTCCAATCTGCAGTTTAGCTTGATATTTAAAAATGCACAAAACTGAATGAAGCAGCGGAGACACACTCCAGCCATAAAGCTCCTGTTTTTGCTGCTTCCCAGCAGCTTTTCTAATTATGCTGCACATGTTTTCCCAGATGAAATGAGAACTGTGGGTCTTATAAAGAGTGCCAGCTGGTGAAGAAGTTAGATGCAAAGTTTGAAAAAAAAATTTTAAAAATGAAGGGTTTCTTCCCTCTACCCTTTCAAAGCAGTTTTTGAACGTGAGAAATAACCTCATTCCCAATGTCCAGGAAGTTGAATGGCCAATACCAGCAGCACTGGTATAATCAGTACGTGGAGCCTCTGCCAGAGGGTCTCTGCCACACAGAGACTAATTCTTCTCACTTCAGACAGGGCAAGGGCAACAAAAGGTGAGGGAGAGGATAACTCCTCTGGAGTAACAAAGATCAGTGCGGACAAACAGAAGGAGCTGGTATCCTAGGTATGCACCATCGACATTAAACACCCTCGTGTTTGCATTATTTGATTTAAGCATATTAGGAGACATAAATGTGATACCATTAACTCTGCCCAGTAGTCCCCATCCTTCACCAAGGCAGAAACTGCAATGCAAAGAAAAAAAGTCAACAGACATTCGTGTGCAATGCCTCAGCCCCCGTGACCGGGGAAGGTCAAACAGCCTCTGCTTGCCGTACCCCCACATGCTGGCATTGGGGACGCGATTCCAGCAAACACACCGATCACAGCCACAGCAGTTCGGTGTGAAGTTGGCCCATCTGAAGCACGCTGGCCCCTCTGATTGGGGGCACCAGCTTCTACTGGTGCAAGCGGTGCTGCAGCCAATCTGAATGGAACCTGGCACAGCACTGCTGCAGGGTGTCTTAGCATCATGTCAACACAGATGAGGATGAGTTCATACCTGCATTTTCCACTTATTTCAGAGATGGAAAGAGGGAGATTAGTTACTACCCAAGACTATCCACAGGACACAAGGCAGTGCTGGATGACAGACAGAGTTTAGATCCAGCTGTGCACTGTCGGCTCTGCCTATGGGGAATGTTTTACTTTTTTTCTCCCCCCCGGGATACACTCAATCCAAGCACAATATTGACAATAAACTCTTCTTTCTGAGATTCCCAGTCCTAATCCATGGGACTTGCAAAGGGTGAAAGCATTGTAATGAAATATTAGCAAGAGTTGCCTTGGTAACTGCCCAGATGAAGGCCTCTTATATTCACTGAAGTTCTCCCAGCGTGACTAATACCTCCTGGGCTGTAGTTACACCACTCTGAACGTCCTGAATGCATGACCAAGTCAGCAGAGCAAACACACTCAAGCCCCATTTATACAGTTATGGCTTAATCTGATTATTTTGTAGTTTGACGGAGTGCAAGAGAAATTTGCGGAGCTTCACTCTGCAATCATTAGCTCCTCACTTTCATCTTGCCCCTCTTGCTAATTCAAGCTAGGATTTCCCATTCTGCATTTTCCCAGAAAAAACAGCAGCCTAACAGCCGACTGCAAATTACAATCATCTGTAAAAATCCATTTGGTAACATTTTCTTTATTCTGCTAACCTTATCAGTGAGCGTAACGTGGGGAATGTGGAGGGCCTTCATGTGATGCAAAGCAAGAAGCACTTCATGTACAGGCCTTGCCAGCCCCTCTGCTGCAAAATCCAGATCACAATTTTCAGCAACTTAAAACCGTTGGTGTGAGAGAAAACAAGCAGAACCATGGGACACAGGGAAAGGCACTGACAGAGATCCTCACCTGACCCGAACAAGCCTTCTCCCCCCATCACTTCCCTCCCCACAAGCTCCCTGGCACTGCATGCACACCATTCCCCTTCTGCTGGGTGGAATGTGAATTGCTCAGGTACGTGCCCTTGACCATGTACAGCTTAAGGCTTGCACAGAGGAGAGATTTTCTTCTGCTTAAGCAGGGGCCTGCAAAGAAAGCCCTAGACTGCAGTCCTGCTGTCCCCAGGAAGGCTGGCACCACCCCACCCACAGGACTGTGACAGCAGGGGAGACTTAAGGAGTTCCTTTGTAAGCTGCAGCTGACAGCAGCAGAGTACTATCATTGCTCCAAACTTGGGCTCACTCCTTGTGCTGGCTCCCTCCATCCCAGCTGTCCACCCAACCCTTAATTTTCCTTTTGCAATGCTCCTTTCACTGCCAGGACTGAGGATTTATAGGTCCCAGAGAGAACGACTCAGTGCCCCGATCCTCCCTACTTCTCACTCTTGCTCTTATTTCTAGGAGTACGATTAATTTCCCTGAGTGGGATCAGGGGCAGATCGCCTGCAAGAGAGGAAGACTTGCAAGATCAAGAGTTCTCATCTATTTAAAACTTTTTGGAAATGCACAAAATAATTTCCTTTGACAAGATGATCTCAGAATTGAGATCCCCCTATTTCTGTCCAGCACACCAAGCTCCCAAGACTCCTGCTATAGATGTGAGAGAAGGCAATTGCAATATCAGAGACAGAGAAGGTTAGGGTGACAACATGCACTGTGATGTTTCCTCCTCAGTTAAATGAAGGGGGATGCTAGTAGCTGTCCAAGCATTTGAGCTGAAAGACTGAGCACAGCTCAGCGAGCACTGCGTAGCTCCTAGAAGGTAACCACTGAGCTATATCTTATTGCGGCTACAAGATCACTTGGTTCTCCACACCTGCCTGTGGGCTTTCATCTCCAAGTGGGACATGAGCCATAACCATATCCTCTGCAGGGATTAGCCCCAGCCAGCTAAGGCCTTGCTTTCCTGGTGAAAACAAAAGGTCACAGAAGTTTTGGATCTCCTTCCTACAGTTCAAGGTGCACAAGAAAGGGCTGCTGCAAGTCTGCAGCTGTGGTTCCTGCAGACATACCTGGCTTAGCTCTGAAACAAGCAGCACCAGATTCGCTAACAGAACAGCTGCTGCAGGGCAGAGCTCCTTTCAGGCTGCAATATTTGCCTGATCGGCTGGCAAAAACTAGGATACCTGCACTGCATGGGGTACTCGAACCTCCTGGTGCCTGCCCTGGACTCTGATCAGCGTAGCCTATTCCTGAAAAACGGCTTCTTTAAGAAGGAAAAAATACAATAGCAGCACAATCTCTCCTGGCACTAGGGACTCACGGTTTGGTTTTGTGCTGCACTAAGTTGCACACGAATGAGCTTTTAAGAGTCAATTTATAGGGGATACAGGAAAACATATTATTGCCCACTCTTAAGCTATTCACCAGTACCAGCTGACTCACCCTCTAAAAGCACACTGCAGTCTGTGTGCGCTGTGGTAACAGCGATATTTATGCCTTTCATTAGTGTTTGTCCCTTGTGTGCGGCACAAGTGAGTTTTCACACCTGTGTCCGCCATAGATAAGAATTAGCCATGGTTTGGGCTCCATATCAGGAAAAGACTTTACATATTTCCATTGTCACAGCCATTAATCTGAAATCTAAATTACTTCCTATTTGGGAAAGCATCTACGTTTTTTCCATGCAGATTATTCCTACAGTAGCTTAATAGGAACAGCTAGCTATTTTGTGCTTAAAAATAATTCCCCCCAGTAGGAAGAGATAGCAAATAGGAAAATAGGTGCTTTCTCCAAAATAGAAGAGCTATGAGTGTGTTTCTAGCATCACAGAGAAAGATGGTGCCACAGCCAAGAACCTAGGCTACGGCTGAGGCTCAAATCCCTTCTCTACTAGATTCCTACATGACCTTGGACACATCACTTAACTTTCTCTTTGCCTCTCTTCATCAACTCAAAATGAAAAGTAGCAGCAGTCATGGGTTATGATGAGAATAAAAGCTGTGAGATGCTCAACCATCAAATGTAGGTGCATTTTTAAGTTTGTAAAAAATGGATTTAACAGCTAAGCCCTGCTTGATTTTGTAGGTCCAATAAACTCCAGTGAAAATCCCACACATTCTGCACAGCCTCTCCAGTTCACCTTCCAGGAGATTAAACAGCAAGCACAAAAGCTGTCAGGTTTGTCAGGTTTTACACAATTCAGAAACACCAACAGTCCCTAAACTCAGCTCCAAGGGCTGATGAATGGAAAAGCCATCACCAGCTCTCATACACAAGGCAGCCCGAGAGATTCTCCGAGGCTACGAGCTCAGGAAGTTCCGGCAGGATGCTACAGCAGCCTCTCTACAAACTGCCCTGCTAAGCTGGAGAATTTCTGTTCATCCCAGAGGACGAGCTGGTGTGCAGAATGGCTGCATCCCTGGAGGTCAGAAACCCTTGTTTAGATGCATGGGGAAGCACTTTGGGATCCCTCAGTGCAAAATTTTGAGTGCGGTTTTCCAGCCGTAACACTTCAAATAAGGTAGCTGGAAACGTAACAGAGAGTAGTCCTGGGTTCGTTCTTTGACTGCTGGTTTTCAGCATGAGATTTTCCTCCCTTGCAATAACCTCCAATTTCCTCAGCACTTTAAGGAAGGTTTGTATTGTGCATAACCTTTGTACAGTCATCCAGATAACCAAAGAAATCTTAAACTCAGAATGGCTGGTTTGCTGGGATAGATCCTGTTACTGCTTTTAAATACTTTGCATTAATATCAAGGATAATATTTTAAATAAAGAAAAAAGAAACCTCATAACCACAGCTGGGCTATTTGTGGGAGATTTCTCCTCAGTTTTCAAAGATCCTTGAAAAACTGGCAAGGAAACCAAAAGCTATTTTACTTTCTTTAGGAACACTAAAGGGAAAAAGGTACTTTGCGGATTAGGAGATTAAAATTACAAATACACTGTCTGGTAATTTTATGGTAATTGAAGTAATTAACTTGATTGTATACTGCCATTTCAGCTGGTTTGGGCTTTTAGAATTTTATTTAAAGGAGCCATATTATTAAAGAGCTTCAGATGTGGAATTACTGCTGAAAGGTATCCACTCTGGATTGATCCATAGCTCTGAACTTTTAAGGACTCCCAAGATGAAAGCCATTTGGAAACCCCTTATGTGATTTATGCATATAGTGCCTGACATCCTCATCTTCATGCTAGGGGATTTATTCCTTCCCTAATGAGGTGAAGGTCAGGCATGCCATGCTCGTTCTGGAAATGGAGAGGGTATGGGCGTGTGCCCATTGGCATTCTTGCCTTGAGCTCTGCACTTCAAGCATGAGGTATGAATAAAGGAATTTAATTAGTTCTTGCCTGCTTCTATTAAACCGCTCTAGAGGGAGGGATGCAGAGACAGTGTAATAAAGAGGGTATGTGATTTGCATGCTAATAAAGGCACATACACTTTCTCTGGACAAGCCTTGACTTGAAACCAAGATTAGAACTTGCACTAAACCCAACTTTGTTCCAAAGTGAGTCTGCCACACACAGCAGTACGAGTTTCACAGGGTTTTAAAGTTAATTACAATCTATTCTGCTTTTGCTGTTTAGTGTCCCTCTGGCTGTTCCCTGGCCTGCAGCTCACTGAAAAAGCAGATTAAGTGCTTTGGGGTGTTTATCAAATCCTTATTATTACAGGCACTCGCTGGCTTTGGGAGGGGAAGCATCAGATTCTCTTTTGCTATTTGTTGATCGTGTTTAGGGCTGGAGAGAATGGAGGAGACCTGCTACCCACACAGGAGGGACCGAGGCCGTGGTTTGACAACATGTTGTCTTTGGCAGCAGTGTTGACCTAATCTGTTTCAGCCCTCCTTCCCCTTCTGGTTGTGCCAACAGAACCGTTTGTGGAACTAGGCTGTGAACCAGAATAGGGAACTGACCCAGGTATAAAAAGGGGTGTAAACAATTTTTTTACAGTTTTTTTTTTTTTTAATGCTATCTTAAGCCATTTAAGAAATAGCCCTCCCTGTGAGACTGCACAAGTCAGACATCTGGAGGCACAACTATTTCTGTACGAGGCTGTTAACACAGGTAAGCACTAGAAGTTGTTGAAAGGGACATCCAGCTCTTGCTGATTTAAAACAGCAATTCCTAATATTAAGAGCAATGATGTATAGCGAAGTGGAGTGTCGCTAGGCCAGAACTGAAAGTGATCCATCCGTTTTGCAGGAGAGAAAGATAGGTCAATGCACTTATAGCAGAGTTTTTAATTCTTGGAGCATGCATAAGTTGTGCTGTTTCAGCTAGCGTTACAGATCTTGTTAGGGCAAAATCCCAAATGTTTTGCTGAAGTAGTCTCCAGCCAAATCCAGATTTGCAATAGGGATAGCACAGTTAGTCAGGAAAGATAAATCAGCTGTAGTCATCAGCAGCAAAAGAGAAAAAACAAAAATATTTTAAATGCTTATCTGGGTGCTGAATTAAGTCCTTGATTTTCATGAGTTGCCTACATGGTCTTGGAAGAATTGCTTGTCTGCACCCCAGTTTCCCAGCTGTAAGTCAGATACAATAGCACTGCAGGCACAGCAGATGAGCTGCTAGACACTGAGGTAAAACACTCCCCTAGCATAACTGAAAAAAAAGACTCACATAACAGCACATGGCATCAGCAGAGGACAGGCAGCTTGTACCCACTGCAAGGACAAGATGGCAATGGGATCTCCTGACAGGAGTTTCGAAGCACAGCCATGTTCTCAGGGAGAGATCTGGGTGGTCTCCAATGCAGCTTGCACTGGTAATTTGCAATAAAACACCATCTTGGCAACATACCACAAACACCTTCCTACTAAATGAAAGCCCAACTTTGTCCCTGGAGCATACTGTTCAACCTGACACAGCTGCTCTGAACACGGTCCAAAGGCCCTGCAGAGGGTGGGAGGCACATGGGAAAACCCTGCAGAAGTGTAGGTGAAACAACCTCCTCATTTCCCCCAAATCCCTCAGCTTACAGCCCAGGCATGGCTTCTGCACTGGCGGTTTAACCACACCACAATTGCTTGACGGGTTCATTCGCAGCAGATCCTCCCTGCCCCGCTGAACCGCCTGCACCAGCTGGACTTGGGACCTTCACCCCCCCGCCCCATCCCATCCCTAAGGATGGGAACATCTCTCTTGTTGAACTGCATCCAAAGCCTCCCCAAAGTGGAGCTCTGTGAAATGACAAGCTTGGTGAACTGCTGCTGGCGATTCGCCCAGGACCCCCATCGAGCTCAGCGGTTTACACCCAGGGAACAGGAAGCAGGAGCCAGTCAGAGGTTTAGCTCTTCTGTTTTACCGCCTGCTGTGCATTAGCAATCAATCATTAACCTCCTCCAATCTATCATGAACCTCCGAATACACTATTACAGGTGGATCTCAAGACCAAAAATATCCTAACTCACAGGTGTGGGTAAAAACTAATTTGAATGCATTTCCCCCTCCTCCAAATTACATTACTATCACCAATTAGCAGAAACTTATTTCAAATACAGTAAATCCCCCATATGTGCAATGGGCTGGATTTTTCAAAGGCTGCAGCTGTCATAACCTAGTTCCCAACTATTCAGTTTTTGGGAAGATCCACCTTCCCACTTTTTAACCCCAGAGTATTTCACAAGGTGTACTAAAGGACCAAGATTTTTTTGAGAGGTGTGACTTGCAATCCAAATTTGTACACTGTAAAATGGTTATGTTTTAAGGTAAACCATGAACTTCTGAAACTCAGACATGTTACACCAGACACTCAAGATCAATAGCTGTGTTTAGCAGTGCTGCCCTGCATGCAGAAGATTAGAACAGGATCCCACATGAATACGCTGAAATGTATAGAATGACAGAGGGTTGCTGTTCTGCCATATAACATCGACGCTTCACCATCAGACTCCTTCCCTGAAAACATCACAGCACTATCTGAGCCAGCAGTAAATCCCCAAATTCTTTGACAAGTACATACATCCTGTTACCCCGGTTTACAACTGCAGAAATTAAGGCAAACAACAGTCATGTCATTTACACAAGGTCACAGTGAGTCCATGCTAGGTTTCTTTAAAAATAGTTGAAAATCCTCCACGAACATCTCCACTGCCTCCAGACAGCAAGTTTGAAAGGAGATGAGCTGGGGAATAGCACAAGCTCCACCAAAGAAAAGGAATCCCTGCAGAATTCCTCAGGAATGCAGAAAAACCTTACTCTTCCCAATATTTTTTCTACTCTCTTGGTGATTGCTAATCTTTATGGAGTTTACATTCCATCTATCATTTTTATAACCAGAGATCAGAAAGGGATTACGACCGGGGGCTGCAAGCTATTCACACAGGGACCCTGTTTATCTAAGCAAAGAGAGCCGCTTTTCTACTTTAACCATTTATATGGTGGCAGAAACATTACTGTCTGGGACACGTGCAAAGCTAATTTGCTGTCCTACACCAGTAATTTAGGCGGTGCCATTTATATCAGCAGAAGCATCTCTAAATACACAGCAGTCACAAATAACAAGCACGCACCCCAAGCAGATTGTCATTTTTTCACCCAGTTTACATCCAGCTTTTTTTGAAATCAGTATCAATAACTACATCCCTTCTCCCACACAGCCGGGAGCGCGCTGGGAGCTGGAAGTGCTCTGACGATAGAGCGCTGTGACCCGAAGACCTCTGGCAGGCATAATTTAGAAAAGTCACAGCGCCGATCTAAATTCATACTAAAGGTCAAATCATCCCCTGGGGGCTCGCTGGGGCCAAAGCCTACAAGAACTGGGCTGCCCAAACTGACCAGAAAGTAACTGAAGTCCAGCCCATGCTGCTGGATTTAGTGCATCTCAATCACCAATGCCTACTCCCTTGGATGAAAAGGATGGTTTTTTAAGACGCGGCTGCCACCTTTTAATGGTTTGGATGAAAAGGATGGTTTTTTAAGACGTGGCTGCCACCTTTTAATGGTAACAAACAATGATGTTTGAAAGGGTTCCTTTGATCCTCAGCAAACATTACAGCCCTGATATCAGAAATACTGTAGCTTTTGTTTTGAAGCACACCCGCCTTCCACTTCCCTTTGAGCCGGAAGGTTAAAAGAAAAAAGTTAAAACCAAAAACCAAAAAAACCAGGAGCAAGACCTTAAAAAAAAAGGCAATAAAATAGCTGTAAATATTCAGTGGCTAAGAAATGAAATTGATTCCTTGATGCACGACAGCATCTTCTTAAATATCAGGAAGAACAGCATCTGCTCTAATCTAGAAACTTATATGTAATAAGAACAAAGCAACCGATGAAGGGAAGGAAAAGGGACCTCAAGAGACTTTTTGGAGTAGGAAGGTGTTCCAGGTTACGGCAAAAAGGGAGAGTCAGGGATTTAATGCTTGTAAGGTCATATTGCAGACTTTCTGGGGAGTGGATTCTCCCCTAGTATTTGCTTGTAGAGTGCCCTGATACCTTTGAAGTACTATATAAATTATACAATAACCAAGAAGAGTGGGACTTACTGGCCTGATAGGCCTTTACCCTGGTTTAAAGACCACTCCCTCTATACAGATACTCGCATGTTACTTCAAAAAAAGCTGGCATCCACTCATTTTTCCTACCAGGTGTGTTTTTCATCTCCTGCCTAGCTATTGTCTCTGCTAGCATATTGCAGCTCATATCCTCAGCTAACACAAAGCCTGTACAGCCCACCGTCACTCTGATGGGCTGGATAGCAGCTGTCCTGCCTGTGCACAGCCGGGGAATGGGCACGGGACTCTTGTGCTTTGCTGTAAGATAAGTCACACAGACTAAGCTGCTATAACATCTGGAAACTAGCATTAAAAAGAAAATCTGAACATGCACGCTCAGGTCTTTAGTTGATGGGGAGAGGAAGAGTTACTTCAAAACAAAACCCGACAGCCCCAACCTTTAGACAGGAGCTGTCTGCTTGCAGTAAGTCAGGTCTGGGAGGTGCTCTGCATCCCAGAAAGGTGACCAGCAATCTTCTGAAGCAGCTCTCAACCACCCTCAGCATAAGCAAATCCAGCGCTAGGGATCCCTTCCCAAAAATGAATCTTCTGTGGGTTTGGGTTCAGCTAATGCCAGGACTCCCCGGGGCAGAGATGGGCTGTGCTGCTGCTCACTGTAACGGGAGAGTGCCCCTTTGGCTACAACACACCCCTCCAACAGAGGAGCTGAGGCTTTCCAGGGCACTCTCCCGACGCTCCCTGCTCCCACCCCTGCAGGTATGAGCGCCCACTGAAATCCACAGCCCCTCCCCACCTCCCCCGCAGCCTATTGTTGCATTTGCAGTCAAAAGCAAGCCTTGGGGACAACCGCAGACAGCTCTGGGAGGCAAAGGTTACAGGTGTGCCCGCGCTCCCTCCTGGGTGAACCAACGTCGGCAAAATGATCTCCAGGCCCTGCGGTGACAGCTTGACGAATGACATGCCACATCAAGGCTGGCAGCTTCTTTGCCTGGGAGGAGCAGAGAGGTTCATGAGCATATTTCTCCTCTGAAATCATTCCCCTGCCTGACTGCCATTTCTAGCCCCTGTAGCTGACTTTTTCCCTAATAAACTGTTTTAAAGATAAAAGGTACCAGGAGAAGATCCCCTCCTTGAGCTGAAGACAGTCAGCACTCCAGGGATCTCCATGCTTCATGGCTGGTGGTTTTCCCAGTCACCTCCTGGCACAACAAGGCGGCTGTGGCAAAGGGGATGACTGCCACAGGGGACCTGGCACCATCTTCTCACCCCTTTCACAGCTGTGCAACATGGAGAGATAGGACAGATCCTCATCCCACAGGTCACTCCTGGTTCTTCAGAGCACTGTAGTTAGTGGGTATCTGCTTTATCTTCTTCCCAGCTTGGACACTGGCTCTTTTTAGCTCTGAAAAGAAGCCTCAGGAGCTGTTCTGGAGGCTGGTGACTATCCTTCATTTCCAGAACCGACAGGAGCAGAAATCACTGAAGCACAAGCCATTAACTCCAGTCATTCTCTTACTTCAGGCAAAGCAGAAAGATGCTGCATTATTAAAATGTAACCTTTCAGAGTCCCTTTCTGCTATAGACGGAGGCCCTCTAATGTTAGCAGAAGACTCCCCAGCCACACCAGCAGCTATGGATCAAACCCAGAGATCTGTTCTTCAGCCCATACTGCAGCTCTATCAGTGTCGGATCCTGCCCCGAGTGTAGTGCAATGCCAGCACAACACAAGTACCGCACAGCACCACCATGCAGCCTAACACTTCCTCACCTCAGCTCCCCTGCTCAGTAAAAAAATTGCAGAAAAAGCCAAGTCCATGTAGAAAAATATCTTTTTTTTTTAAAACTGAAGATGTAAAATAAGCGAGACTGCAGAATTCTTTTTACTAATGGGAAGTAGACAGGGCAAGAAACACTAAGAAAGAGCCTACACACCTGAAGCTACAGGCGTCACTCAGTCAGCTGCACTGTAGCATGGACACCAAACGGATGGGAAAGTACAGCCTGCAGCTCTCCGCCACATCCAGGAAGGGCCAAGGCCCATCCCCCTCTGTTTTGGCAGTTTCAAGTGACATATCCGACCATGGCTCATAAATCTCAGCTAACCAGGGCATTTCCTTAGGCCCCCGTATCTTTGTTTAATCACTTTCTCTAGACCATGCTAACTTTCCAGATCTTGCATGCAATAGCTCAGCAGTTCCAGCAAGTGACATGAACGAACGCGCTGGGCCAATATACCACCCCCACGGCTCGGGCTGCTGCTGCCTTCGCTCACGCGCAGGAACAGGCATCTGCAACCACCCTGAGAGCTTTGGTAGGGCTGTTTCACAGCAGTGCCCCACACCAAGAGCTGGCCTGGACAAAGGTTTACTGTTAGATATGTCCGTTTGTGCGATTTAACATGCACCATCTACCACGCTGACAAAGATTAAATGAGTCATCCTTTAGCAAGTGTTCAGCTGGCCAAACTCAATCTCGTGGGGATCTTTGACTGTAACTCAAGCTACTTAAATCTGTTCTACATTAGACTCCCGTCAGCCAAAATGGCTTAATTTAAAACTTATGTTGGTGTATAATTGCACCTTTCAAAGCAGACTCTGTAAAACCCAAAGGTGCTTGAAAACCCAATGCGGTACAAATGACTTTTCATGAAAGCCTCCTAAATATGTAAGCCAAGCAGTCTGCTCTTCTGAGAAAGCAGGAATCTGACTCAAAATGCACCTTGGTTAGATCATGTCTCTGTCTGATACTGATCCATGGGAAAAAGTTGGTATTAATACAAGACACAGTAGCAAAGAGTTTAAATTGTCCATGTCTGGGGACTGTTCTTTGAGTTTTCAGTGAATGCCTGCTATTAAAATCCTTGTGCTGTAAATAGTCCAAAATCAACTATAATTTTAGCCTGTGACTCAAGCAGAATTTAAAAAATATTTTAAAAGCAAAACAAAAGATGCTTCACTTTCATTTCTGAGTTACAAACCAGCTGAGTTTGGACTGGGGGAGGGGACACTAGTTCACCCACAGAAATAACAAGTGAGACAGTGGGTTATATTTCACAGAGTTTTAAACATATTGGCCACGAAACTCCAGGGAATACAATGTCCCATGCATCCTGGCATTTTCCATCACTGGAAGACTCTAGCCTAACATTTAAAAATTAAAGTTTGGTATTTGCATGGGATAATAGTTTAATCTTTTTAAAAATGAAACTGCCTGGCTGGCAGTGGTGGTGAGGATTAGGTATTAAGATGCATTTTTATAAACGGGGACAATCAGTCAGAGCTGTCGGGATGGCTTTCGTTAGGATTACCAAAGTGATATCCAGAAGTGAAGGTGTTCATAGGAAACCAGATGCCAAATGCAGCAGTGTTTTGCATCGCAGCAATTAGCAAACAGGTGAAGACTCATTACAGAAGTGACTCACCATGTACATACATAGACACGCACATATTCGCAAACAGAAAAAAAACCTCACAAAATATACTGTCCTAATGACACTTTCAGAAAGCATCTAATATAGATCTCACACTTGTCCTAATCCCACTGGCAACCCAACCCGTGCTGAATATTTACACCAGCATAAACCCATTAAAAATGATGCCCTGTGTGTTAGTGAACACCACGCTATGAAGTGATGAGCTACTTCTACATGCAAAGGACTTATATTTGGGAAATAAACTGCACAGGCAGTGTACCACGTTTGCCTCTACACTTGCTCCTCCCTTGAGCAAATGTGCTTGGAAGGGACTGTGACGTGGGCAGCAATCTCAGCTAAGACACAGCCATACCAGGATGAAGTGGAGAAGCTTTTGGACTCTACTGAATGGTGTCTCCTAGACCAGTTCCTGAAGCTGGCATGAATTCCTACGGGCATCTCTCCATTCAGTTCAGACATCACACTTGTCCGAGCACAAGTTAATCTTTCAGAACACTTGGAAAAAAAACCCACCACAGCTGGTGCAAAAAGGATATTCCCACTTGCCTCCATACCAAACACTGCAGCAAAAACATAGAAACACATGAATGGGCTGAAGTCAGCGTACGCAGGCAGTCACTGTCTGTCATCAGCAGAGCAAATGGCCCCTACACTTAAGAGCACAGGGTCTGTCTGGTTTTGGCGTCATTCATTTCTAATGGCTGCTGCCGTGTAATATACAGATGCTGTAGGTGAAATTAAACCTGGAACACCATGACAATATATCATTTTTATCCCAATCACTGATGTGAAAGGTATGCTCATGCTGGAATGCGACAATTTAAGTGTTGCTCCTGTCAATCTTCAAAAGCATTTGCAGTCAAATTGAGCTGCCCAAACTACTTTATTCCATTTGAAAAATTATGAGTAATAAAAACAGTGTTAGATGATGAGCAGAGGAGACAGGTGGTGCTGAAACAAATTAGCATGTAAAGTCCTGGGGACTCATCTGTATCTCCTCATCCTGCAAGAAGCTGATCCTTGTAATATTTTGATATATGTGGCCTTGGTTCAGAACAGAGGCAAGTGGGAACAGTAGGAAAAAAGTGGTGTTTGAGCAAGTCTATGTCTAAACAATGGGAAACACTGAGGTGGTGGCAGGGAAGAGAACAGTTTTTGTACAGGAGAACCTGATCCCTGGGGGGCTTCCCCAATGGGTGACGTGCAGAGCCTCTCCTCCATGGCTGCGGTAGCTGAGCAATTCCCGTTACACAGGCAAGTGACTTTTCCTTCCCTCACCATTGCCGCAATTAGCCTGGGTGATGCAAGCAGCAGAGAGCACACTGTATTCACAGCCATATACGCTCCTATCCCCACACACCCTTTTTCCACATGGGAAGCCGGAGGGAGGCCAAACAAAGGGATTTTTCAAATTTCAAGAATGTACTGTTAGTACCACAGCTACAAACAGGATAAAAGCAGGAGCCAGCCTCTCTCTCCACTCAAAAAACACTACTGCAGAGGCACTGCCTGTGCCAGTACAGTTGCACATCCTTTATCTTTGCAAACAGCGTCCTCAGCTCCGCATTCAGCCTGTTACATCTAACACAGAATTTAGTTAATCATATACAGCAAGAACACAGCCCTCTTTGTCAGAGTCCTGCAAGCGTAAAAGACTATTCAGGCAATGGGTGGGCATCACTTGAAATTATGACACTAATGAGGGTCAAACACTCCTTGTTTCCCTTCCATTAGTCACATCGAGCCTGTGTAACACAGCGGAAAACCTGTATCTGCCCACCTCCACGCACTGAGCAGGCCAGTGCCCATAGAGGGGTCTCTACTAATGCCGGGGCTGGTCTCCAGACATGGGCAGGCTGGAAGCAGTGGCGTGTGGATGAGCACATGGTGGCTACAGCTCTCTTCCCCAGCAAGGGACACCTGCGCATGGTGCAGAGGAGGCTAGGAGAGGGCTACAGGCCCATCAGTCACTTCCAGTATATTTGTCTTGGAAGGTAACTTAACGCATCTGTCGCCAATGCTATGAGACCGGCTGTCACTGAAGCTTGTGCCTTGGGCATACAAAAGTCTGTATACGCCTGTGCTTGGCAGCATCCCTCCAGCACAGAGGAGATGGAGCAATTTGGATTCTTACCACAGGCTGTCATGCAAACTGCAGTAAGTTACCTCATCCCTCGCCTTCCCACTGTATATGTGGCCTCCCTGCTTTTGGGATGGGGCTTGAATGCTTCAGTAACATAAATTGGGGTTTGATGTAAACTCCACCAACCTCCTCTCAACCAACTACATCATGACATCTCAGCTCCTTAGCTCAATCTCTGAACTCTGTTCAGTTGGGACTGAACCTCAAAACAGCCAAAACTGCTCCACAGATGCACCTCACACCCACTTGTGTTCAACCACAAAGCGCATGGGGAAAGCCCAAGTCATGATTGCCTGAGGTAAGCCCAAAGTGGACATAGTGACCAAAAAGTTCTGTTCCCTACACTCCCATAATGGTGTTTTCAAAATCAAAAATTAGGAATGAGCTTATGTTGTCTTGGGCTGGTAAATGGCCACAGGCTGCCCTGTGTGGGCCGACCTACTGTCATCCCAGGACCTACAACAGCCAGAAGAAATGTGTGTGGGCAGAATTCCTGAGTCCACAACTGGCCTCAAAAATCAGATAATATCATGGGAAAACACAGGGATGACCCCTGGGGGAAGCAATCCTGTATTCCCAACAGCCTTCTTGAGAGCGACTCTAGAGTTGTCTTCACTGCATGTAATGCCATTAGTTTCTGTAACTGCAGTAAATGCCTAGTTGTTTGAGAACTGACTACGAAACACACTGCCTAGATCTGAGCAATTAAAAAAACCCAAAAAAGTATATTCTACCAGCCAACTGTTTATCAAGGGTATTTAGCACAGCATGCAACTAATAGAAAAGCTTTAGCTTTTCAGAACAAGCCATTCTCTCTGCTCCGTTTATTGGAAAGAATCGGAGTACCTAACAGGACGTGAGCACGATTCATTCCTGTCGGTACCACCCATACCGTGGGCTGCGATGAAAATGCCACAGGTCTGGGTACGTGCTCTTTGGTGTGCTCCCAAGGGAAAAAGTGGACTGACCTCCTTTTAAGAATCGGGCAAGATTCCCATTATGGAGAGAATTCCCTTGGTAGGTTTGTACTACGCTGTTACCATAGTTGGCTTTATGTCATCTCTGACTCCCCTGATCTGCAGAGGAAAGTATTTGATGGTCTGGAAGAGGGCAGTGCTGAGCCCTACCATTTCTGGGGGATCTCACACTCCTCTGGCACTGGAAGCTCTCCAGGGAGATAATGCTGTCACTGAGCGATGAGCCCACTAGGACTGCTGACACAGCATTTCTTTTCAAATGTAAACAGTTGTTCATGGTCCAAGAAAGCATTTCACACTGCCCAGCCCAAACATTTAAAAATCCCCCCTCCTCTCCCTGAGTCCTGTTTAAGAATCTCAATTTAATTTTCATTAAGTTAATGAACTCTGGTGTTTTTCATCGGCCTTTTGGTTTCTGGACCATCTTTGGGGTGTCCTTCAAGTTTTTCTCTACAGACTTCACGAGTAGAAATGCAGTTTTTAAAAAAAATGCAAGCAGAAAAGGAAGCTGCAAGTAAAACATCTGATATTGCAAGACATGATAAAATCACAGGAGCTGGCGGAACTGGCAGGCTGCCCTCTCCTCCTCCATCCATGGCCTGTGTCCCTTTGTGAATTGGCCTTTGTTTGCTACAGATTCACTCTAGTGTTTCTCACACCAGAAATTAAGCCCTATTTTATCCAAACCTGGCTCAGAGGGCCTTTGGCTCCTAGCCAGAACATACATAGCATTTCTTTTTATTTGCTCTTCCTTTCTCAGTCTCTCTCCCTTCAGGGTCCTGTTATTATTTAAAAAAAAAATCCTGGATTTTACTGATTGAAGCGCTTACTTTCATGTTGACACATTTGTTTTGTACTGCCTTTGGGGTCATAAGGAAGTACAAATTGGATTTAAAGGGAGCTGGGAGAAAGCTGAGGAGAAAAAAGGGGTATTATCAAGCATTCCTTTGGTACTGACACACAGGCACTGATATTAGCCTGGTGATGATTCAGGACTGGGGAGGGAAATGGTATTTGGATAAAATGAGATGGCCTGTGATGTGCCTGCAATGGGCTGAGGGAACACACTGTTATCAGCAGGGCCATGCCAAAGGACGTGCTGTGAGTGTGGTGGGACATCAGGTTCTGTCACAGCTGCTGCTGGGCTGGACGCAGGCAGCACGCCTGGGAACAGGCATCCGAGATAGGGTACATCGCAGTCCAGTGACTCAGACGGGTCTGCGTTTCCTGAGCCCACCACAATACATGCTGCCATTTCCCTTAGTGTCACAGCTTTAAAATTACAGGGAAAATAGCACCCAACAAGCTGGTCTCAGCACAAGCCTTGCATTCCAGAAGGGAGACAGATGCCTGACACCAGGGACAGTCACTCCAGACCATGCCTCTGCCAGATGTAGTTGCCTGCATCTGGCACACATGTGCAGCCAGTCTGGGCCAGACTTCTTGTCCTACCTAGATGTGTCCATGCTGCAAGCTGCTTCCCACAGGGCTGCTCCTCTCCTGCTGCAGAACGTTGGTTTCTTGGCTTCGGTCCCAGCGAACTTCTAGGCTGCTGCTGCTGCTGCACACCACCGCCTTCCCAGAGGCAGGCACAGAGTCCTTTGCTGTTTTGCTGCTGCACTAAGAGTTAAGAAAACATCAGGTGAGGAATCTCTAAATGGAGACTGTCTGAGCAAAGCTAAACCTGCCCTCTCAGCTGGGTATAAATTGTAAGTGGCTTCACAGTGGGATGGAAATTTGCATCTGAGAGCCAACGAATGCTGCCCCTCTTCCAAGTGTGGAGGTCTGAGATCAGAGACCTTTCTGGTGCACAGCTCATAGATGCTGCCACCTTCCTAATTCCCAAGGTTTGGGGAACGCAGTGCCAGTGGAGTCATGAGCATCCCAGAAGTCACTTACTGTCCCCTGCACACTCACCCCGTGCAAGCATCTGTGCTCCTCAGGGATGCCAGCACCTTGCTCTGACTCTGGCCTGTCTTCCTAGCTCTGGGTGCTCTCAGAAACCCCAAGACACAGGGTGAAATCTCTGAGGGGGGAGAATAACCAGAATCAAATGGGGAAATATTAGAGGATTGTAGGACAAGAAAGGTTTTCTTGAAGACTTACAGGTCTTCCTTCCCATCCTCCTCTTATCTGCTCAGTTCCTTCTTCATATCTAGTTACCATTTCCACCTTCAAGTTCTCTTTCCTGATCCTAGAGATCTGACTGTGTGCAGCCTGCTTCCAACAGATAACTACCTAACCCTAACTTAGCCCATTTCCTTCCTTCTCTCCTGCCTGTGAGATGAGACCTTGTGCAATTGTCTGGTTGCTCCCCCCCTAAGGGCTGGCTGTACCACCTTGCCTTTGTCTGATAAGACCTAGACCCTGTAAGCATTTGCTGAAAAGCATGGAAAAAATAGCTCCATCTACAAAGACCTCAAGCAGACCAGAGAACGGTATCTTTATCCAAATCTGGAGTCACTTTTCTTTTTAAATCAATTTAAGCTGAAATAAGATCCATTCCTCCCTTGTTCCCTCTTCAAAAATCAGCTGTAATCACAGGGCACTCTCAGTCTCGCAAAGGCTGGAGACCAGAATGCACCTCTGACACGAGTACTGGGAAATTTATCACAGGAGATTACACCCAGGGAGGGTGCTCATGTGATTAGGATTTAACAGCCAATTAAATAACACTGACATTTCTAACAAAGAAGCTGGGATTAAGGAAGGACTCCAAAATGACTCCTTTGCCTTCCCGACTCTGATGCAAACCTTGGGAATCTCCCTGTTATTAACTCAGATGTTCAATTAAAGCCAACTTGAACAAATAAAATTGCTTCTAAAATTTCACTACAATGGGAATCAGACGGTCAGGTCTGCCCTTGAGGCAGGCAGGCAGTTAGGAAGGCGTGCATAGGAAACTGTCCTGTGTCTTGGACTTTATCAAAAAGATTCCAGCCATGTGTTTAGTGCAAGTGATTACGCTGTTGCTGCTCAGGTCATTTCTAATGAGCAGACAGGGAAGTACTACTTCTTTTCAAGATTAACCACTACCAGACAGTGCAGATGAATGCAGTGCTGCTTGTTAGAAAGTATACAATCAGCTGTGATTGCCCACGCATTTACAAAGAACATGTGGCAGTGCAGCGTTTACATTCAGTGCTCTGACTATCTGGGCCCCGCTATACATAGCGTATAAATACACAAAAACTCTCCCTTCCCAATCTCTTCCAGCAGGCAGCAGTACCTCCCTCCAGATCTCAGTGTGGCTTTCCTTGAGATTTCCCCCAAGTCATGACCACTGAGCACCTCTCAGTCTTGTCAGCTGCTCGCTCCTTCCTCAAGCACTCCTCCTGCCTGAATGTGCTCCTGCATTTATCCTGCTTTATCCCTCCTTACAAGCAGGGCAGGCCAGGCATGGGGAATCAACAGACCTACTCCACATGCTCAGCAGATCTCCCGTTCTGGTGGCATCAGCTCTGGTTTCGTGGCTTCCCTGCTCTTTATCTAACTACCAAGCCACTCTGTCTCTCTTCACATCTCACCTCTTGTTTTCTGTTTTGGTCCATTTCCCCTCCCTTCTTGGCCATGAGAGAGGGTTGCATCCAGCTGTAAAACATCTCATTCACCTAGCGCAATGCATTTCAAAACAGTGCAGGAAGAAATGCATATCACTGTACTGTCTCTTCCGTACTGTGTGAGGCTGTATTGGGATGGTTTTTAAAGCAACGCCACAGGCTCAGCATTTAGGTAAGCAGCTCGTTTCAGGACAGTAACAAGAGCTTGCTGCCCAACCTGTATTCACCTTTCACTAAACACAAAACATTTCCATCTGCTCCTTTCTTTCAATGACTTTTTACAATAGTTGAAAAAAAAGATGTTTGTGTCACTATTTTCATATTTTATCAATTTCTTCCCCAAAACGCTGCTCCCCAGAGCTGTTCTTTGGGAATACTACTTTGCACTGTGTCACCCCTGGTGCCAGAGCTGTTACAGCTGGGTCTCAGTGTACAGCTACTATTCTACTTAGGTACCAACAGCCTATTTAGAAGTTACCTGGCTATATAGAAGGACACAGCTTTTGTGACCTGAGTTTCCTCACCACAGAAGTCAGGGAGGCGATATTACACACTTGTGAAGGTGGCCAAGATGCTGAACCTTTTTGTATGGCAGAAGAAACAACCTTCCCCTCTCCATACCCCCACTTACACTGCAGGCTGCCATAGAGATTTGATGCATCTGCTTGATTGACACCAAGTCCCACAGGTTCATACCTCTCTCTCCACTTTGTGGGTGAGTCCAGAGTCTTGTTTTATAGGTTCATCCAAAATGTCAGTTATTCCCAGCATCCTGTTCTGGACAATTCATCCCAGCAGTGTATGACATGGTGTTTTCCTAAAAGAGTATTTTATGAGGTCACTTCATCATCTAGTCCTTGTTCTGCAAGGTCATTCAAAAGTCATGATAGTGGAGGCAAAATCCCCTTATGCTCTTTTTGGCGTATTGGAAACTACAGAACTGTTTGCTGGAAGAGACAAAATGTGGCTGAAATAAATCCACAGATTTTCCCCTAATAGAGTTGCTAGAATAATAGCAAGGTCATGACTCCCTCTCGCTCCTAATAATTGTTGTGGCACATCCCTAAAAGGGATGGCTGACCACAATACAAATACTTTTTTTTTCATGTAACAGGAAGGAGGTGTTGAGAAATCACTTGGAGCATGGGAGTCAGCCTAACACTGTATTTGGGACCAACTACTTGGTAGGGATGCTCATCTTCTCACATCTACATCATTCTTTAACAGCAAATCCATAGTTTTCCATAACAAAGCTGTGGGTTTTTTTTCCAAACAGTAAATGTAAATTTTCTCCCAAAGGTCTGCCTCATTTTTATTAAGCCATAGTACCTCAAAACAAATGCTTGAGGCAAAACCAGAGTTAAGATACATAGATTACCATGGTGTGGTCTCATGTCTTTCTCCTCAAGTAATCTTCATCTGCCAAGATGCAGGGTAGCTCTGCAACTGCAGTGATGACACCAAAAGGGTGACAGTGACGCAGTGAAGGTGTTGCTATCAGTGTGTTCATGCTTCAAGAAGCATGGGGCCATTAGGTGTCTAATTACAAGTCCCAGGAGAGACACTGGCACTGCATCTTAATGAAGACTTTTCATACTCCAACAGACGCTTCGGATTAGAAAATCAGATCCCAAAGTCAACATTTAAACAACCTCCATACTTCTGGCATGTTGTTTTTGCCAATATATGTTGTTTTACTCATTAGTGCATTTTCCAGCCACCCGAGTGACAGCCAAACAGTAATTTGGGGCTGTTTATTGGAACAGTAACATGTTCTGCTCCTTCTCCCTAAGGCCACACAGACACTCAGAACTAGCACCCCCACAGACATTTTCCAGGAAGTAGTGACTTTTGGGAACCTGAAAGATAGAATGGAAGTCATTGATCAGAACAAGCAGCTGTAGATCCCTTGAGGCG
Organism: Aptenodytes forsteri; assembly: GCF_000699145.1. Classification (NCBI taxonomy): domain Eukaryota; kingdom Metazoa; phylum Chordata; class Aves; order Sphenisciformes; family Spheniscidae; genus Aptenodytes; species Aptenodytes forsteri. The sequence continues at coordinate 2,154,306 of NW_008794731.1, read as the reverse complement.
ACACACAATGCAGAACGGGATGCTGCCTGACACTCTGTTTAAATCGAGTGGATTTATGAGCTTCTCTGATAACAACCGTTATCTGGAGCTAGAATCAGTTACCGCCCCCTTTGCTGGAATTTCTCTTGGTTTGTTCTGTTCCCAGCTCTGAGCACTTCTGGAGAGTGTTCCACGTAGCTTTGTCTTTTGCAAATTCATCAAGATGGGAATCTAAGTCTGATGGTATCCTGAGAATTTGCATCAAAGGCTCCATTGACCTCAGAGATCCAAGAAGTCTTTAAACTGGGCCAGAGCAGTAGGAGCAAACACGGCAGCTACAACTGTGTGCCTTGGAGTAGCGGTGGATTGTACAATGATCAGTCCTTTGCGCCATTCCTGACTCCTGGGTCCCAGCTACCGATAAAAGAAATGGGTGACTGAGAACAGGCTCCCCATGAGCACTGCTTTTTGCATTTTGGAGTCTCCAAATACCAGAGGCATTATCTCAAGCTGCAGAGCGTTGTAAATCAGAGTCACTCTTTCCAGCAGTCAACTTTGATGTCACCCTCCCTCTCATTACCCACCCCCTAAAGGAAGAAAAAACGTTCAAACGGTCCTACCCCCATAAATGGTACTGGATTCAAAAAGAGAAAAAAGATACCTGGATTATTTTATTTGCGTGTCCAGAAAATGGGTGGTGTAAAATTTCCCTGTTGAATAGAGGATAAAACCAGGGGTTAAAATAGTAAATTAGGACACCTGCCTCTGGCTCAACTCTACTGAGTTTACTGCAGATCTTCTTTAAAGTATATATTCCTTGTAAAACTGTTATTTAAAGAACTGTGCCACCTCACATTGCATTTTCTGAGCACTCCTCAAATTGATTCAAAGCTTCCTACTTTTTTCACCACATTTATTTTAGAGATGGGAAAATTCTAGTATAGGATGTAGCAGTCATCAGGTCTTGCTCAAAACAAACGTCACTGTCAGAAGCAGAAACTAGGTCTCCTGAGCCTTGGCCCCAGTGCTCTAGTTTTTCTGAATGCCTGTGATGCACACTTCATGGGAAGCATGCCAGGAGCAGCTCTCTGCTCAGCAGAAACAAACAGCACTTTTTTTTCTTTCTTTCTTTCTTTTTTTTTAAAGGCACTGAAATCAATGAGGGTTGAGTAACAGAACAGACATGAGCCACAATAGATCTGATGAAGTGACATAGTTTGAGATTTTTACATAACTGCATGGAAAGCTGTTATACATATATGTGTATGAGACTTTCCTGAATATTTAAAGTTTTCACGGAATTAAGACTTACGGCAGTGAGTCAGCACTGGTTCCAACTGAGGCAAGGATTAACTCTGCTGTCAGGATAGTCTCAAACCAGCTTGAAAAAGAAAACCCACAGAGATAGGTGACAAACAATACATTTCGGAAAATAAAAAAATCTGCATCTAGGGCCTTAAGACCAAACCAGGTCTGATATCAACCATGCAGTAGCCAAGATCAGAAGTGAACACTGGCCGCAGTGTCGCTGGCAGGCAGGTACGCTGCCACCTGTCCCACACCTGCAAAGCCTCCCGTTCCCTAGACAAGTGCAGCATTTGCGAGAAGGTCAGAAAAATCTTATAAAATTGCCTCCCTTTACCCTGAAAGGGTTTGTGCCTAACGTGGTCCCACTTGTATCACTCGGCAAGAAGGTGACTGCTGAGACATCAATTCCCTCCGTGATCAAAAGACCCAAAGCTTGGCGCCATTATCTTCCACTCGAGGATGCAGGCTCTCCAAAGGCAGTGCTGTGTCAAGATGTGCTGGGTTTTCAGAAATATGAGCTCTGTGCTACAATGATCAAGCTCCCTCTCAGGTAATATACTTTGCAGCCTGAAAGCTGCTTCCTTAATCTGCCTTTTGTAGTTCACGTTTTAATCAGCACCATCTGGGATTAGCTTCCTTTTATTTACTTATTTTTGGGTACAGGCAGTCTTAGATCCTCAGATTTCGGTCAGCCTGCCTGGAAACTCTTCCAAGTTTGAGATTACCAGCTGATGTCCTGAACTCTTGGATGATGGTTCCAGGCACTTCAGAGCAGACACAAGACAGCAGCAAAAGTGACCCATCAGCAGACACTGAACTTAACTGCAGCATCGAATTTTTAAGGTTGTTATTTCCTCAGCACAGCCAGCTTGTGGGCTGTACAGTCACAGATCCAGCTTGTGCGCTTGGCTGAGTGATCCGGCACAAATGACCCCATTTTCCCAGGAATGCAGAGGGAGTTTGCTGTGAGCATGGCTCCATTGGCCAGAACAGAAATCAGGCGTGTAAATCCCTTTCTTTTAGCCTCAAACTAGTCAAAGGGAGAATTAAATCCCCAGCCTTTCTAGCCCTTGTAGAGGAAAGAACTGAATGAACCAGGGACAAGCTGCAAGCAATGATCTCTGCCACCTCCCCAGTGCACTACCCAATTTATTTTGAAGTGCTATTTTTATTCAGCCTCAGACATTTGAAACACTTTGCCTAGAGCATGAACTATCACATTTCCCGGCTCAATGAGCAACCCAAATAGAGTTGTGCTAAACACTTTATGAAAACGCTGTTTTGTGAAATAAAACACGCAGTATCTTCGCATTTTTGCTCAACCTTACTTACCTGACAGGCACTGCAACTCATGAGAGTGGGCAACAGTCTGAGTAACTTCACACCACGACGCCAGTGCATTGTCTTTTGGTATGCATCGATAGATGGATCAAGGTGCTTCTCAGGACTCTGGTGCCCTATGAAAGCAGTGAAAAGATTGTTGCATTTACAGCCAGATAAGCAACAGCTTAATTTTGATGTATGTGGCCTGTCCTAGCGCACAGCTTACAGTCGTCTCATCAAAATGCAAAGCTGACTTTTACTTCCATCCCTTTCAATCCCCAATCAACACCCAGCAAGCCTGGCCTCCCTGCACAAGGATCATCCTCCATCCTCTCAGAAGAACATCTGCTGTGGGTTAACAGGTAATATACGTACAGCTCTGGGACTCCCCAGATCTGTATTTTAATCCTGGCACTATCAGATGTCTGACAGATGGCCATACCTCACTTGCCGAGTGCCATCGCTTTCCCAGGTGCGCAACATGGATGAATATACATATGTCCCCATAAAACTGGTGGAGATCTGCCGCAGGAGAAGCGCAACACAAAAATGAGGCGTTGCTGAAGCCCATCACCAGTTGTGGCACCAAAGGCTTTTATTTTAACTACCTTTTGATCGGGTTGTTGGTTGTTGCCGGTGTGGGTGCCCAGGCGTCGGCAGGAGGGCCTCTGTGAGGGGGCTGCCTCATGCCGGACGCAGCCGGTTCCGGCCGGCTCCAGCCGCCCCACCACAGGGCACAGCTGAGCCCCTCAGCAATGTGGGGGCATGGCCTCATGCCGGACGCAGCCAGTTCCGGCCGGCTCCAGCCGCCCCACCACAGGGCACAGCTGAGCCCCTCAGCAATGCTGGGGGCATGGCTGGGAAAACGTGTGTAAGAACGGGCAAAATGGGTGAGGTAAAAAAAATAAATTGAGAGAGACAGCCCTGCGAGCACTGCGGCCGGGGAAGGACGGGGAGCTCCAGGCACCAGAGCGGGCGTTCCCCTGAAGCTGAGCCTAGGAAAAGGGCGTGGTAGGGGTTTCTCACCATCCAACTCCGTTTTAGTGGCAGCCGGCCATGGTCAACCCACCACAGGACTGCAAAAATCAGCTAACGTTCTGCTCCCAAACTGAGGGTCCCGAAGCCTCAGCAGAAGAGGCATGTATCTGCTTTTCTTCACAGTCACAGTCCAGTAGAAAGAAACCACGGAACAGGATTTATTAACAGACTAAAGCTCGGGTATGTACAATGCATTATAATATGCTTGGTTCAGCCTGGACACATTTGTTTTACTCGCTATCAGCTATCTGAGAATAGATGTTAAAATAATACCTTTTTCATCATAATACATTAAAAGAAATCCCACATTTACCTTATTAATTGTTCTTAATTCTTTAAATCTCAGTACCTGCAGTTCCTACTGAGGATTTAGTCAAGGAGAACTCCTGTCTGATATTAAACAATAGTGTATTTCCCAGCAGGAAAAAAATGCCTTATTAGTTTTCTACATTTTTTCCCTGGCTGATTAGTCCAACGTACGTATGGGGAAGCTGCCTCCCCTGGGATGCCTCAACGCAAATGGTCATGAATGAATTAACTGAAATCAAACCCTCCCTTAACCTGTTCAAAGTAATATTTGCAGCAGAGGGGTTTTTATCTCTGTGTATCACTAAGAGTGACAGCAACTCAACAAAACAGGAGATGGGAATAGACAGCTCTCACTAACATCCAACTGAAAAACAAAACTGCTGCCAAGTCTAGTGTAACAGTTTAGCTCAGTCCTCTAGGTAGGCTTTCAGCAGCCTCCAGCATCCCTGCATGCTTTAGGAAAACAAACTATATCCCTTGCAAGCTGTCCCAGCTTCCTTTCTGTAGGGAGCACTAGTGGGACAGCCTCTGCTCCACACTCTCCTTGGGAGCTTGAGCCAGGAAGCAGAGAGCAGCAGTAAGGGATATACACGAAGGCGAAAGACACTCTTGGCCTTTTTTATTTCTCTTCTGAGTCACAGTGCTCCTTTCTGCAGTGAAGCACAAGCAATGCCAGGGAAGCACGTTGCCTCTTGTCTTCTCCCAGCCTTGGCAGCGCTTTGCCTGTTTGGCACCTTGCAAGCAAGGGTGATGTTAGCAAAGCTGCTAATTCTGTGCCCCCAGCAACAGAAGATGCAGTGGCCTCCTAACCCTGGACCTCTGATCACAACACGCTTACAGCTGAGGTTGACTAAAGCAGCTTTTCTACACCATGTAGTTCATTAAAAGGATGTCAAGGCTTAAAAGAAAAATCAGTATTATGAGACGTCTACAAGATCCTACCAAAAAAACAGGTGTTTTAAGGAGTAGATAGGCTCTTGTCTGAGCAGCAAAATTTTGGCTAAAGACACTAAAATAGCCCCAGTTAAATCAGATGTCTTTAGGATGCCACTGCCAAGTCCTTGTAAGTAACAGAAAAGAATTTCACCACTTGGTGCAATGTAACCATGTAAGGGCAACTCTGTCCATCTTGTACAGTACAAGTACAGTTCATTCCCTTTCATGGCTCTAGAAGATCTGAACTATTCCTGTCCCAGGAAAACAAAGAACATTTGACATCACAATACTAGAAAATGCAACTCAAAATTGACTTTTAAAGGGACACATGTCTTCCCTTGTTAGGATTCTGCATAAATTTTTGTAAGACCTCATGTCCTATGCAGTCTCGCTGGTGAAGATGGTGTGAACTTCAGGAAGCCTTTGGCACAGCACTAATCCATTTCCAATTGAACTAGGTTTTAGGATATGGCACCATAACATTTCATAAGCTTATTTTGACAAGAAATTAATGAAAAAGTAATTTGTTTCAATTTTTTAAAATTCTGAAAAATAAACAGCAACAATCAGCATTACAAAGCAAAGAAAGTTTTAAATTACAACATAATTCTTAAATACTTAATCAATACAGAAGTGTAAATTTGGTATAGCTGTATGCTAACGGAGTTTTATTGCTTAAAAAGACATCTGAGAGACCTCAAGTTCATCTTGAACTTTTAAGCTGCTGGTTCACTTTGCCTTATGGAGGAATTCCACTGAAATCCCCAGAGTCCCAAGGGATTAGAAGCAAGTCAACAATATTTAAACTCTTTGGTAAACTAGGCTTTTATCAGCAGTAAACAGTTACTGGTTTAATTTAAAGTTCTACCCTAATGCCAAGGCAGAAGCAGCTAATTTAAGATATGTCAGAAAGAAACATCAAGTCCAATTAAAACTTATCTCCTTTTACTGTGTACAAAGGAAAGTAATGAGGATTGGACATAAGCCAAGCCGAAATCTCTCCAGTTTGGAGACTGTATTTGTCTTTCTTTGTCTTTCCAGAAAGTGTTCTTAGAGATTTATGTGCTGGAAAAATGAATTATTTCCAGGAGAATCACGACTAACAGTCCTCGTCCCTCGTCCCCCGTCCCCCCCCCCTTTTTTTTTAATGCATCTTTCATGGTTGACTTAGATGTCAGAAGAAAATAGCTCAAAAATAAAAGTGTGGGTTCTTTCTTTTTTTTTTTTCTCCCTGCTTGTGGTATTTAAAAGGTCTCTCTCTTGCATGCTTTCTGTATTATGAAGTTCAACATGAATTCAACATAAAGCCTTTTTTTGGTCTTTTTAGCTGAATTCCCCCTTACTTGAAATATCCAGAAGTTTATCTTCTAAAAGGTCTATCAGCTTGGAGGAGAACTAGTAAATTCAAGCATTATCAGTGGGAAGACAGAATGTGCAACCAAAGATGTTTTAGTTTATAGCTATGCTAAAAAGGGCTAATAGCCTGTTGATTTTGGTATTCTCTGCTGAAATTGCTCCTGAAACAAAGGTTTAGTTACATACTTCATTATATCTATACAGTGGCTTACACTTGAAATCCTAATTCACTTTATGATTTGAAAAACAGCCGATTCAAATTAAAAAACCACATCACACTGCAACTACACATTAACATGGCCTGATTCGCTATGCTTAGATTCAATAGATATCCGTGGTGTCAAGACAGGATCTTCCAAAGAAATATGCTGCATTGTGACATGTCTGAGAAGTAAGAAAAATACAGATAAGGAGAAAGATACTACACTTGGGTAGTCCAGCCATCCTCCTTCTTAGTTCAGAGGCGATAGCATCCCTATTCCAGGCTCTCCTGAGAGAAGCCTGAGGCTTAAGTTTCCCACACCCACATGCATCCACAGTAACTTGCAAAGAAGTCAGAAATAAGCCACGTGGTAACCAGCTCTACATGGAGACAGCTTACAGCATAAACAGGAAAGCATCACCAAAACAGTTTCTATCACTTGAGAAAACTTTGAGAGGGGGCATATGCAGAGATTTGAGTAAAGACAACTGCAAAGATTGTCCTAGAGACGATCACACAGGAGCAAACACGGTGTGCTCTGGATATAACCTCTCTCAGTAATTCTTGAGAACGTGCTGATCAGAACGCGTGATTTGAAGGACAGTCTGCGTATAGTTGTAGATATTATGAAATTGGTAAAACGTGGCCAACAATGGAAGTTTTCAATACTAGTCACATCACGCTGGCATATTTTAAAACTACCAAAAACATAGATGACATTCTATTTAAGTGATAAGCACCAGCTGACAAATAAACCTGCTGTGTGCAAACAAAATCTACCAACACAAAAGCAGCACCTGGAAGAAAGGATATAGCCTTTTCTTGTACCCCTCCTGCAAAACAAAAATCTGAGGGACGTTATACCACTAGAAAGGACACCATGCTTTTAAGTCCTTGTGGAATTATAGCCAAAGTAAGTCAGAAATCTCTTTTTCCAATAGAGGTGCCAATAATTTTAACTGGGCACTTTAAGACACAAAAGTATGAAGCGTCTGCTCTTCTCCAAACACCTATTCTTTCCCCTTTCTCATACCCGTACCTTAGTGCCAGCAGTTGCTTCTAGCTTAGCACTTCCTGCAATTCTGTTTCTCAATTTCTGCCCAGTATAGGAAAATAAAGATTGTGGAAAGCTTTTGCAATTTAATACAGTGCTTAACGCTGTTATGACGTAACAAAGTCGTAATACTGCCGAAAGCACTGTGGCCCAGTAGAATGACACGCGAGATCCCAAAGGTTCATTAGTAGCATTCATAGCACCTTGAGCATAGCACTTTCCAAATGCAATACCAAAGCCGAATGTGAAGAGCTGATCAAAGAAAGAAAAAAAAAAAGCCATAAAACAACAATTTCTGGCGTGTTTTGGCACACAAAGTGGGAGCAAATTCAGAGGTGTCGGAACACAGTACTGCAAGGTCAGAACGATTGTAGATCCAGTATCTGAAGTTAATGCCTGACAGTAACTCAGCAAAGCGGTTTGAGTATCAGTGTGGTCTGAGCCAACAAATAGTATTTTTCTTTCACAATAACTGCTTCAGAAGCTTTACGTTATCAGAAAACCAACCGGTTCACATTAAAACTAAACACCTGAAGTACAACAGGTAAAACCTTGAAGCAACTCTTTGACTACATTATAAAAACTTGTGTGTGTTACGTCAGAAGCGTGAAGTGATGGCAATCAGCCAGAGACAGGGAACTGACAGATAAGAGAGGCAATGTCAGCAGATGTAGTATCATTCGAACTGCTTGCATCCTCCCTCGATTCCGCTAGTAAGATAGCTAAAAAAATAACACATCAGCAGGTAGAAAGTCTACCTAGCCCTTAAAGGGCTATTAAGTAATTTATTAAAATATTGCCAAATCTCCTTAATTTCCCTGCTTTTCAGCATCAAGGTCTTACATAAGAGTAAAAAGGTAAAACTTTTAAAAGTCTCTCTCACATGGCAATCAATCTGCTAGCATGCCAAGAAGTATTTCTGATAAGACAGTTTTCCATGAATTCCAGTTTTAATAATTCACTTAAAGAATGCGCGTCAATGGCACACTCAAGTATTGTGAGCCTCTATCAGCACAAAACCCACTAAACTTTGATATCATAACCAAAAGAATCCCCTTGGTTTTTCCAGTGAAAAAGCAGCAAGCTGAATTAAGTTGCTACATTGCAAAATGTTCCATTACAGATCAAAAAAGGAGTTGAGCTACAATCGCAAAACTTACTAAATCTGGAAAAGAAAGATGATAGTGAACCAAGAGTGAAGTGGAAATTCCTGATTTTCAACTCTGGCACTGCTTTACAAGCAGATTTGTTTTAAGAATTCACAATCAGAATCTGTATATCTTTTGAAGACACATATTTCTAAGTCTTTTAAGACTAGCTATAATAAATCCACCAATGTTTATGACTTGAACAAAAGACACAGCACAATATAGGTTCGAATTGTTTATTTTACATCAGATGTTCCATACCAGAGTTTCTTCAGTTAGAAGTTCCTAGAAGAAAATGAAACAAACATTGTTACAAACCAGTTTGCTTCAACAGTTCGAGTAAATATTTTTGACTAACTGTGTAATCATCCTATAAACACAGCGTATACATTTTCATCCTAAAAGTTGGATTTGGGTATAGAAGTTACCCCTGCAAGAGTTAGAGGATAAGATAAACATACGTACTTGGAAACAATTCCATCATTTTTTGCCAGACGCAGAATGGAGTCATCTGATTCACCCTTTAAAAGAATAAAAGATGATTCTGAAGTGACCAAATAATTGCTGATACACATTAAAAAGAGAGGCAGCTGCAGCATTTAATGCTGGTAATGAAATGCACACCATTTTCCAGATCACTACATTTTATATACACAGATTAGCGTTTTCAAAACAAGCTGTTAAATTATTTGTCGTCCTTTAGAATAAGAAGTAGTTTTAGCTTGATAAAATATACACTTGCATTAACAAGATATATTTCTGGGTAAGCAGACTTCTGAGGAACTCTAGGAACCTTCACACCATGTTTAACAAATTTAAGTCATGGTAGTATCATATTTAATAATCATAAACAGATAAAAGCCAGGTATTAGTAGCTTGGCACATTCTTAAAAGAAAAAAAATCCACTTGCATCCTTCAGCGATTAAAAAAAAATTAACCCCCCGCCCCCCCCATACGTAATTCTACAAACCAAAGGATTGAGGAAAAAAACAGAAGAAACTGATTCTTGCAAGTGAATTTGTTCATGTCTTCACTGTGTCTTCATTATCCCCACAAAAGCTCTCCCTCTAGAATGAGCTGAAGGCACATTGCGTTTTCAGGGCAAAACATAAATATATAACATTACTAATCAATATAAAAAGAAGCACAATCATTTTGTAGCTCAAGAAAATACTTACCATTCTACGAATTGCTCCACAAATGGCATACGTTTTGAACTGGCCATTTACTCTGCCTGTTACCTTGTCAACCTGTAATTACAAGTAAGTTACTCCATAGAGATTCTTACAAAACTTTATGCTCTTACATCACACTTGCCTAGCACTCAAAGATAAAAATTGCTTGTGAAATTTTGCAAATATTTTTCAGCAAACTACAAAAACCCAAGGCAAATACTGAAGTTAGAAAGACAACTATAGAATATCTTTTCACAGCAAATTTATAGTTAATTACATAATGCAGCTATAAAATTTAATGGATCACACAGCATAACAAGAACACAATACAAAATGGTAGCTAAAAGAAGAAAATGCTAGAGTTCTAAAAAAATGGAAAAGTTCAATGTAAAGTTTACTTGAGGATTTTACTGCCTTTGTTATTTTTTCATGTTTCTTTTAATTAAGGCCAGTATTATGGAAAATTGAAGTGAAGGGGGGAAGGGGACAGTCTTGTTGCACAGGTAGAAAAATGCCCAAGTTGAGACACACAAATTGTCTCACTTCCTCCAGTTGCTGAGAAATTTAACAGGAAAAAAGACTGAACAATATAAATCATGAAATTAAACAGCGTAGTGAACCCTGTAATACCATGTGAGTTTGTTTTTGAGTTCTGCTAATCTCTGATCCTTTGAAAGCAAGAAGTAGGGATCACTGAAGGAATGAAACGCAGAGAACAAGAAAAGTATTTGCCTTAACATTTACAGGAAATCGCAAACAGAGCATTTTTAAAAACGATTTCTTAAGTCAGACAGATAACACAAGAGACTCAGTTGTTTAAAAATATAGGAATGTAGTCTTGTGGTCTCCCATTCAAGAATAAATCAAGCTATATAGCTCATAAGCTATAGGAACATTGTGTCCACAGAATTCCTGCAAGGTGAGTACCAATAAACAAATGGGAAAAAACCCCACGCTAAAAGGAGTTTAAATTAACTGGAGCCCACGTGCATTAACTGGGTTCCTGCAGGAGTCAAGGTCTACTGTGGTTTTCTCAGCATATATGTTAAGCTTGGAGGGATTCGCAATAAAGCTACCTTGAGAAGACGAAATTAAACTTAGACAAGAACAAATTCCTTATGTTACAGAAAGAAAACTAAAGGTACAATATCAAGTCAATACAAATAACCAGCATGCCTCAGGAAAAATTCTAAGCATATAATACCCCCAACACGAGCAATCTCATTTGTCACCTATCAAGAGCAGCAGTGTCAAGTATTAACAGAAATGATTCAAGCAGAACACGGAAGATGGCATTTTAGTTAAGCAAAGTACAACAGAAAGAGAGTTCTGCTCTGGAAACTGTATCTTTCTTAAAGTTTGGACAAACTAGAAAAAGCACAGAGAAGATCAACAGGAATAAAAAGTTAAAAACCAGGGTGCACAAGGACAGACTGAAGAATGGTACTTTCTTACAGACAGGTGAAGGTAGAAGGGGTAAGAATCTCCCAGAAACAAGCATTTCTTCTCCTTCCTTCCTTCAGGACAAGGAATTCCCTAATTTATAACTCTAAATATCTAGAGTTAGGAAGTTGTGTTTAGTCAAACAGTTAAGCACTGGAACAGATTGTACAGAGCTTTGTGAAATCCCCTCTAATGAATATTTTCCAACAGGCTGAAAAATAACCAGGGGTGACATAGTAATATACTTGTATGTTTGAAAGCCCTCAAGCTCTGCCCTTATACGGTCTCTAGTGAATTATTTGGAGACGCATCACAAGCTGTTATATTCCTTAACTTCTATCAAAAGTGTAAAGGTGTAGCTCTCTCGTCACATACTTCTGTTACGAAACTTACCTCAGAAATATTTATCTGAATAGAAGCATGATCCTTAGCACCAATTATTCGGTTGCTAGCAGAGCTAAGGAATAAAATAACAAGATATATTTAAACAAAAGGAAACAGACAGTGACAATGAAAAAAAACTATTAAAGCCAAATCTACATGCAAATTAAAGCTGCACAAAAAGTTTAGACAATAACAGTTTCTCAGAAAATTAAAATGCAGTTTTAAGTACATTTAAAGGAGACTTTCACTTGGTAGCGTCATGCTAAGTTGCCAACTATCCCTTCACTTTGGTTTTTGTATGCCCAGTTCACCCCTATACAGTGCACGCAGCAGCACAGGCCTTCAAAACACACAGAGTATCAAGTTTTTCTTTTCTAAAGTGCAAAAAATACAGCAATCAAGGTAATTCATGAGAATGCAGCCTCTATGCCTTTTTCATTGGGAGCCATTACAGCTATCAAAAGGCATTTAGGTTGCCGACCCTCAGAAATCACAGGTTGTAAAAAACATTTGACTTAAACCTAGTAAAATGCATACAAATGGTTTATTTTTTAGTGGTTTTTTTAATACACACATTTACAAAAAAATGCATACAAATGGTTTATTTTTTAGTGGTTTTTTTTTTTAATACACACGTTTACAAAAAGCTTCTCACTGTCCATTTACGATAATCTCAAAATCGTACTTGAGATGTGCTACCCAGGCAACACGCGTTTACTTAACGGGTTCACTACGAGAGCTCGTAGCGCAGAAACACCGGCGCACTGCAAACACGCGTCTGCTTCTGAACTGAACCACACAAGGGCTGTCACTGCCGCTGAAGGCTGGCAGTCATGCAACAGGAGACGCACAGTATTCCCTTCAACTGTAGTCTTTGCTTCACATATTTTACATAAGATATTTAAAAATACAAAAACAGAGAGAAAAAGGATTTTTTTTTTTTTTTTTCCCTCCACAGATATTCGCTACTACAAAAG
>NW_008794731.1:2131619-2141042 GCF_000699145.1 Aptenodytes forsteri | reverse complement strand
ACCCCCCGAGGCCGCCCTTCGTTGAGTGAGGGTGATAGCGCCATGAGCCTGAGGGGCCCGACCGCCCCGGGAGCAACCCTGAGGGAAAGGGAAGGACCATTGCGAAACAAGACGAGCAGTTACAAAACACGTATCAAAACAGTTTTTATTTCACAGCATCTTGATTTCACAAGTTCATGGGGGGGGGTTGGGGAATGGAACAGGCTACAACTCAGACTTTTAAATAATGGAGTAAGACAAAAACATAACAGTACTGTTTACATAAAAATGTACAGCCTCTTATCAAAAGAGCTCTCCGCGCTGAATCAGCCCAGCAGCATCTTTACGCGGTTCCCAGAGCCAGACCGCCCCTCCGCATAAACCAGCGCTTCTCCGCAAAGCGAGAGGAGCCAGGCTGCAAAAATGTAAAGCCGGCAGATCCATGTGTTATTTTGGGGTCCCACTTTCAGTTTATTAATTGGTAACGTAGTAATAGTCCTTTGCCACATGGTGGCAGCTTTTAGGTGAAAAGATAAATATTCCCACACAGGACCGCAAGCTACGCTCTAGAAATAGAAAAATCAACGCATACACACACACACGCAGTACCGTATCTCTGCAGAAGGACTGTTTCTGCACAGATACCGCAACAGAGGTACCAATGTACAAGCCGCAGACTACGCCTCTGGACGGCGTCGGCCCCGAAGCCACGCTCTACCAGAGACACGGGCGCAGCGTTTGCTCCACCACGTCATTTCTGGCCTGTGCTCCAAACAGCTTTTGAGCTCAAGAACACTGCATGTGCCCAAGCCAACATTTAGAGTAACCTTTAGACACCATTCTGTAATTTAATGCTCCTTATCCTAATTTGTTCTTCTAAAAGAGAAAACAAAAGCTTGCCTCTTCATGACGTGAAACCATAACTTCTGGGAGTGTAACTCCAGCCCAAATGCCCACTGCAACTAGACAAACTTCCACTGAATAGAGACCCCAAAGTGCTGCGAACCAAAGTGCCTTTTCTTCCTTAGATGGTGAGAAAGGAAAGTGAAAGTGAATTTTGTTACAGAAAACTCTTTATACGCTAAACAGAAAGAAGTTCCCAGAGAAAGACATTTTCTGACTTCATTCATACTAACCGAAGCGTTCTGCTGTTTCTGGAGATACCGTGTGAGAAATTTTTCGCTCAGTTCTACCTCTTTCCCCTAATGACTTTAGGAAGTGGTGGACCACTTCAGTTGTCTTCACCACTGTTTGCTAATTTGAAGGCTCGTTATACACTAGATGTTCAGTACATCACTATTTCTTGCATGCAAGGACAGTTATAGTCAGTAGAAAGTTTAACTAGTAGGCAATTTTTTAAACCTTTTGGAAGGTAACTGGCAAGCTTATCGTCTAACATTAGCTACCATCTCACTTATGGAGACTGGAAAGTCCTGTGTTAGAGAGAAGTCACAAGCATATTAAATTTTACACAAATAACTTGAAGCTACATACAGTTGAACACAGTTACAAAAGATTTGATAGTCACTGTAATTATTATATATGAAAAATACATTTCAAGCCCTACTTAAAGAGGAAGGGGCTCCAGTAAAGTCTGCTGCAATTCTAATGAAGCCAAATTAGCTTCAGACGAAACACAGCTGAATAGCAAAGACTCAGCTTTGTTGTTGCCTACAACCAACACTTAATACAAGGAACAGGAATTTACATTACTTTACACATTAGATAGCAGGTCCCTTACCTCAGGACGAGGTCTAGTATTTCATTTAGGAGGCAAACTTAAATTACAAATTTCTCAGTCATAATAGCCAAGCATCAGTTTTGTTCCTTGCAAGTGGACACAGCTACTTGTATCATAATATTGCTTCAGAAAATAAACCCAAGAGCCAATATCACGGAAGGTTCCACATATAATCAGAGTTCATTCCCAACCTGGACATTTTAAAAATAAATGAAGGAATAGCCAATGGTCAGAGAAGTTATTTAACCTCTGCGTAAGCATCAGAGCGCTGCTGGCCACCAGCCGTTAAGCGGCTGTTCGGATGTGCAACAAATGCCAGTTTTATGAGGACCACCACAGTGATGCAACGCTTGGAAGAACGGAGTAAAAAAAGTAGCTTTTAAATATTGAGCATGCTTTGTTTCATTGGCTTGGTTTGGCAGCAGTAGCTCTACTGACTTAAGTACTTGCTCAGAACACGCAAGACCATATATAATACAGTCATACTAAAAAGGTGCTTATTTCAGGCTATGGAACACAAAAATCACAAGTGATACCTTTGACAGCAAATTGCTCTTAGTCAAGTGCTCATCTTCCACTGAAGAGTGAATTAGGATGGCAATCGCTTTGCTGCAGCTACCTTGTTCAACACGTGATATTTCATGACAGATTTTTCAAACGATCTTTCCTTTTTAAATGAACTGTATATTTTTAAGGTATTAATAGTGAACTAAATTGGAATGGAGTAATTTCAATCTTGCTACTTATAGATCTATAGTATAGTAGAGAATAGATGCCCTGTGTATTATTAGTGCAGATATACTGGATTTGTTTTCCTTATATGCAAGGCCAATGCAGGTAAAGAATAAATGGCTATACAAATTCAGGATTCCCCACTAAATAACATAACTAACTTAAAAAGCACTGGTACCAGACCAGCCAGTTTTAGGCACATCTTTAAAAAAATAAAGTATGCATTTCATTAATGTAAAAATGCAAGAAGATTCTTAGAAACATCTGAACTTTATGGTGCACTGGAATGGAAGTGATGCTTCCTTTAGTTTCAAGGAATACAATAAAGGCTAAAAAAAAAGAAACAATACCATAGTATTCTTCACAGGGAAGAACAGTTTTAGTAAAACCGAAAAGATAAATAAGGAATAATAAGCAGCCATGACAGCTGACTGGTGAATATTTGTGCTTTAAATGTCCAAAAGAAAATAAAGTTCAATAACTCTTCTCGTACCATCCCCCAGGCTTGGCATACGTGTCCATAATGCACACCTCAACAGTTTAATAACGCACTGCAGACTTCAAAACTAGCTGCAGCCATGGCAGGATGCACACAGCGGCACAGAAAGACCAGTGGCAACTTCACCAGCAGCGTTCAGTGATGCGATCCCCAGCACCACGGGATGTCAGCTGGAACGTAGCTTTGGTTAAGACTGTTGTGTGAGCCGTCTGTAATGAGGTAAAACTTGGTTTTCGGGAAGATAGAGAGCCAGTTCCAAAGCTACAAGGACGGTGAATTCAAAACCAATGAGATCTCTTCTGTTGAATCTGAATCGCTCTTCTAGTTTCTATGACAATAATTGGGAAAAAAAAAAAAGGGAGGGGGAGAAAGAATCAGTTAATCCACAAGATACCAACGCACTGTTATATTAAGTCAGCATAAAACAGGAGTCAGTGATGCATGGCCAGAGCTGTACCTACAGAATCAAAAGTGTTGCCAGGGATCAGACAAGTAAACCAGCTTATCAGCTCAGCTGTGACACCCACACAACAGTTACATATGTTTGCCTGAGAAACAGTAAGTGCAAAAATAACCTCACTGTAGGATCAGTAGGACATTAGACTGCACCAGTCAGGTAGTTTTAAAGAATTAAAAACCCCCCCAAAACATCAAGGAAGAGCCCTAATGAGGCATAAGACTGACTGAAAGAGCTGGTCTTCAATGCAAGCATGCGCTGCTGAAAGTCTTGGCTTTAATCTGTGTCTTGTTCTATGAGCTAGAGAGAAGGTTTTGACAACACCTGAAACAAGTCTCATAGTACTTACATCTATAAGGTGTTTAACTTCATGTTTCCTGAGATCACTGCTGATCTTGGCTGCAAGCAGAACACAAGCACCAGCACACAGTTTGCGGTTCTGTTTGTTGAGTTTGCCTTGGAGGACAAGCTTCTCAAAGTAAACATAAGCCATGGAGACAGTAACCGGCTCCAGACTGCACTCTTCACTCAGGTTCCGCATCTCTCTCTTTAAACTGGGAATAGGAAAAAAGGCACCCTCTCAAACACGGCAGCTTTTATGAAATGCTCTAGAAACACTGCAGCATGAGAACTCAGAAGAACATACGGGCAAGACTCCTATTTGGAAAACCATGGCGAGTATTATCCTAGACTGAAGAAGCCCAGCTGGCAGCAAGCTGGAGCTGATACACAAACTGATTTACCGTGGCTGACGACATCTACCATGGAAGATCAGTTCCACATCTGCCCATAAACACCAGGGGCTTAGCTGTCCCACTGACACACAGGCTATTGCTGTATGGGTCCCTCTGGACTCCTGAACTGGTTGGTGATTCATATCATAAGACTGAACCACCCTGACCTACAGAACACCACATCAAAGCCGTGTGGATCACAGCAGTTGCTGCGTAGGGACCTGCCTACTACACACCTCGTGGAAGAATCAAGTCTGTGGGGGAAGGCAGACTGGTTTACACACTTCCCACAATGGCTGGCCCTTCACTTCAGCATACAGGCAGACTTTATGGTGGATGCTGCCTCTCATGGCTGCCATCCATGCTACACCTGCAAGAAGATACCTGTGCAAGCACACTACTCAAAACAGCTACAAAGAGGAGTATGCAGGATGCTGGCAGAACACACTCTGACTGAGCAAGCCTTCCACTCAGTCGAGAGTTACACATAGCTCTGGTGATTCAGCAGAATCATGTTTAAGCCAGCTATTTCAGAAGGCCCCAATTGCATTAACCACCGTGTAATACCAGCAAGATTACAGCTCTCGGAGGGTGCAACAGTGCATCTCACCAACGAGCAGCCAGGTGCATTTCCTGGAAGATGAGGAATTCTGTGTGGCATAGTCCTGCCTTCATGAGATGCTCTTTAACGAGACTCCCCAGACCTAACACTCTTTATCCTAGAATCTTGTTGGAGTCCATGATCATCAGTGAGTCTGGTAATCGAAAGGCAAAAATAGCCAGAGGGTCCAGAAAGACAATCCAGTTAGAGTGGGACTGCACTACAGCCAAACAATCAGGTTACAGGTATTTGTTTCAAGGCTAATGCTGCTTCACTGTTAACTGGCTATGAGTGTTAGTACACCACAGTTGGTGAAACAAAACCCTTTTAGGCTGAACTATGACAAGTAACTGTTACCCTTTCCCAGCATCCTAAACATTCCTGTACAGGGCTGTCATCCTACAGTCAGCTCAACTGGCAACAAAAGATTAGTGTTCAATCATATATACTATTAATAGATCTAGTATTTGCTCCATACAAGTGGAAGATAAAAGCAGCCTTGTACAGCATAGCAGATGTTCTCATTATTCAATGCTTGTTTCTTACCTCCTAATTTTGCTCAGCGTCAACTTGATATGAGGAAACTTCTCCCTAAAGGTTTCATTCATATCCTTTTTAAGGTCCGAGGGTTTCACGTATTCTATGACTGTAGTCTGAAACACAGGAAGCAAAATTTATCATTTCTCTTGTGAACAGTACTGACAGCCAAACTCATCTTCCAAAGACACTAATGCAAAGACAAACTTGGGTTTTATTATTCACAATTTAACATTTCTGTAGTGCCCTAAGCAATAGACCATGTTGAATCTCAACCACAGGCAAAATCTTAAAAAACTAGTAAGCAAATGGTTACAAGAAGCAAATGACAACATGGAGATACATGTCAGGTTGGTCCTCAACAAGCTGAGCGTACAAACCCAACTATTTGTATTTTTCCTAATCAATTCGCAGAAAGCCACAACTTTCTCCTCCTAGAGGAAGCTCTTTATAGGAGGATCTTCCAGGCACTCACTCACTTCTCTGTTCAGGTGTGCCAGTCACTCACCATGTAAGAGGCAAAGATGAGAACACGTTTATGTTTTCCACAGGGCCATTGAGGATCATCCAGAAGATTTGGATCATACTCTGCAGCTTCCCCAGCTTCACTGCCTGAGTGGAATGAGGAAAGCACAACACTGGGTCACAAGATACAGAGTTTTAAATTCCCTGTTACCTCTTTAAAAAAGTTTTCTACCAGCAAACATTAAAATTGTTGGCAGACCCCATAGTACAGGCAAACTGCAGCTACAGTCACCTGTTTCCATTCCATGAATGTCAGTCAGATATTAGAATTATTAAAAAACCCACACAAGCTCTCTCTCCAGCATGTGCCTGACACACCATTTTAGACTTAGTGCAAACTAACAGTTTGTCATCCACAAATATGCACAGAAAACAACTGCACAAGACTGAATTCTTTTGCCTATACTCTTATCTAGCAGACAGCAGAGCTGTCAGGTTTGTTCTTTTACACAAGAGAAGGGATTCTTGTCACAAACTCTTTGGCTTATGCATTGTTACTGTGCTAGAAGGCAAGGAGGACCACCTGTACCCACGTACACCAGATGTGAAGTTTTATATTACTCAACAAGAAACATTTCCAAGGAAGCGGCTTTGCGCTCCTTGAATTGCATAAACAGAACTAGCCCAGATATACAGAGGACATAAGGAATGTGTGCAAGTCTCAGTCTTAAGGCTCATCGTTTATACTTCATTAACAAGCCTTCTTTGCTAGGCTGTGCTGAAAACAGTCTCCTTCCAGCTGCAGCACATCCTTCCTAATAATGCACTTCACCATTTGCAATTATTTCAGACAAATATATTCCTTTTATGTTCTTCTGCTGTGTGCACAAGGGGTGACAAAGCTGACAGCTGTCCTTACCGATGTCTGCTCCTGCTGGTATCGTCTTTGCTGTCACAGGTTTATATCTTGATCCAGGAAGACTCCGTGAAGCACTAGCTCGACATGAGGGAACAGCACTATGGCTGTCAGCTTTGCGAACAACTAGGGCATTGGTCGGATACAAGAATTTTGCATAGGACACAACCTTAAAGAAGAGAAAGTTGTAGCAGTTATAGGGGAAAATTTATGGAAAAGCTTATTTCCAGACATCTAGGATTTTCCAGCTCAGAGAGTCCCCTGGAGTTTTACTTGGGAGTGGGGACCTTGAAACTGTGGGACAGGAGGAAAGGGAAAAGTTGGATGAGGAACGCCTTGCTTCCACGACTTCAGTATGGAAGCGCTGTAGAAGATTTGGTGGGGTGGCAAAGAAAAGGGGAGAATCACATCAGTAAAATTCTGGCAGCATATAAATTTAACTAGAGAGGTATAAATTTTGCCCATATTTCTATCAAAGCGTCACTCACATGTTGCCTGAGATACCAGAGCCAAATAAATTCTCCAGAAATGGAGGCAGAACCGATCACGGGCTTCAACAGCCTCCTCAGAAGAAGCTTTATCACAAGCCAAACATTTTAAACCTCAAGGATCAAAACAAACTTCCACTGCTCTCAATTTATGCAGTGCTTTGCCATCCATAAAGTGATTTGCCCCAGCATGAAATGGTCCCAGGGTGAAAGCAGCCAGCTTACCCACCCGCTGTCCCGGGCTCCAGTCAGTGGTTTGGTCATTGGCATTACAGATCAACAGATGAAAAAAAAAGAAAAAAATTCCTTACCTTGCCATCAGCACCTAGCTCTACTCCTTCCAGTCCAAGCACCATCTCAGTGGAGACTGAAACTCCCCCAGAAGGATGTCGTTGCTTCTGTCCTTCCATTTTTAGATCACTAAATGCAGATAAGAAAATGCACTACTGGAAAATGCAGCATAAGTCCAGCTTCCTCTATGGTAAACATGAGGTCCATCCACTAGCTAGAGCCAACACCACCAGGTCAGAGTTCTATGAGAGCAGTGCAATCCCTCAACCCCATCTCCAAGAAAGCATTCATTTTTAAGTACTCTTTTCAAAATGTAGAGATGTTCATTAACTGAAGAATCAGATTTCATATCATTTTAACTCAAATCTGTAACAATATACCTAGCAAATGTAAACTTTTTTAAATATGGTCTTTCTGCATAAGACCATACCATTCGTTAACACACTAACGCTCAAACACTTAACAGTAAACATGATTTATATTACTAGTTTTCCAGGATTAGAAACTTGCCTTTCAATTGCAATTTGCCAACCGCTGCGCACATAAACTCAAATTAAGAATTAAGGCTGCTAGCAGAACTCTGCTTCAGCAACGCAGCATGCAGCTTTGTCACCTATATTCCAATGCGAAAAAGCAGCTTTCAGTTAAAGAACTGCATTGCCAGCTTACAAACAAGCAGAACGACACAGTGCTCAGAACTGCTCTAAAATAGCTCCAGTGACCTTGCTTTTCTATGAAGTGGGAGAATATTTTCCCATCAACTATTTTTATGGCAAGTGTATTTGCATACAATACAATTCCCACCACTAAACATCCGTTTCCTTTGTCCATAAGTTATGTACAGGACACAAGTGACAACACAATTGTTTTGCCAGAAGTGGATTAGAATAAAATTAGTATTTTCTATGGTATACTTGTAGATGACAGACCTTCACAGAATCAACGTAGACTTCACAAGGGACTGAGCAAAGCTACAGGGAAATCCAGTTAGCAGGTCTGGCTTCTCATAAGTGATCATATTGACAGCTCTATACAAAAATGTAGTACAAACACTAAAAGCAGTTTCAATCAGTCTAAACTGTTCCTGTTTTTCTTAGACTGCAAATAGTGACATTCAGGGCTTAGAGCTGAAAAACAGAAGAGCATCTTAAACTTATTTAGACGTAACTTCACTATAAAACCTTGAAGGTTTCCAGTAAAGGTGGCAGCATCTTTCCCTGATGCTCTGTATGCTTTTTTGCTGACACAATTGTTTGTTGCACTAAAGACAGTTGATTTCTGACCACTTTAGGAGCATAGGAAATCCTACACAGCAACAAATCACATCATCTCTTCAAAGTTGGTTTCAGGGATTTCACAGGACTGGAGTGCTTTAAAATGTTTATAAACACATGAAGAAAAGTCTACCCTTTCCACTATTTTTCTCTTGGAGTTTGAATGAACACTTTGACACTGTGGCAATGTCTGATTTTACTGCTCTGATAGCAAGGTCTAGTCCTTACACATAAACGGTAAGTTAAGTAAGTTCACCTGCTTCAAAACAGGAGACCTACACCAACCATACTCATTTAAAAAGATCTTTTGCAAACAATAGACCAGACATTTCACAAAGCAGTTAAAGATGACTCACCTGATCCGTAAACTCTCCCCATAAGGTAGGATAGAAAAAGCCACACACAGTGTTCGTTTAGCACAGATTAACACTATCCTGTAAGCGGATGGGAAGAGGTCAGGATAAGAATTAAGATTCGGAAGTTACAAAGCAGCTTTTTATGGAACATGAACACAGAACTCCTCTTAAATTGCTCTGTAAGTTACATAGATACTGCTATGGATTTTATATTTTCAGAAAGCAGCACAAAAGCAGAGGTTTCATTCTGACCCTGTAGGTCCTTAGAGCCAAGTTCTGTATCAAACCCCAGTGTTCAGTACCTGCCATCACCTTGGGAGCTCCAAAGCAGATACTTGTCTTTAAATATATAT
>NW_008794731.1:2112780-2131187 GCF_000699145.1 Aptenodytes forsteri | reverse complement strand
CTCTTTATAGGAGGATCTTCCAGGCACTCACTCACTTCTCTGTTCAGGTGTGCCAGTCACTCACCATGTAAGAGGCAAAGATGAGAACACGTTTATGTTTTCCACAGGGCCATTGAGGATCATCCAGAAGATTTGGATCATACTCTGCAGCTTCCCCAGCTTCACTGCCTGAGTGGAATGAGGAAAGCACAACACTGGGTCACAAGATACAGAGTTTTAAATTCCCTGTTACCTCTTTAAAAAAGTTTTCTACCAGCAAACATTAAAATTGTTGGCAGACCCCATAGTACAGGCAAACTGCAGCTACAGTCACCTGTTTCCATTCCATGAATGTCAGTCAGATATTAGAATTATTAAAAAACCCACACAAGCTCTCTCTCCAGCATGTGCCTGACACACCATTTTAGACTTAGTGCAAACTAACAGTTTGTCATCCACAAATATGCACAGAAAACAACTGCACAAGACTGAATTCTTTTGCCTATACTCTTATCTAGCAGACAGCAGAGCTGTCAGGTTTGTTCTTTTACACAAGAGAAGGGATTCTTGTCACAAACTCTTTGGCTTATGCATTGTTACTGTGCTAGAAGGCAAGGAGGACCACCTGTACCCACGTACACCAGATGTGAAGTTTTATATTACTCAACAAGAAACATTTCCAAGGAAGCGGCTTTGCGCTCCTTGAATTGCATAAACAGAACTAGCCCAGATATACAGAGGACATAAGGAATGTGTGCAAGTCTCAGTCTTAAGGCTCATCGTTTATACTTCATTAACAAGCCTTCTTTGCTAGGCTGTGCTGAAAACAGTCTCCTTCCAGCTGCAGCACATCCTTCCTAATAATGCACTTCACCATTTGCAATTATTTCAGACAAATATATTCCTTTTATGTTCTTCTGCTGTGTGCACAAGGGGTGACAAAGCTGACAGCTGTCCTTACCGATGTCTGCTCCTGCTGGTATCGTCTTTGCTGTCACAGGTTTATATCTTGATCCAGGAAGACTCCGTGAAGCACTAGCTCGACATGAGGGAACAGCACTATGGCTGTCAGCTTTGCGAACAACTAGGGCATTGGTCGGATACAAGAATTTTGCATAGGACACAACCTTAAAGAAGAGAAAGTTGTAGCAGTTATAGGGGAAAATTTATGGAAAAGCTTATTTCCAGACATCTAGGATTTTCCAGCTCAGAGAGTCCCCTGGAGTTTTACTTGGGAGTGGGGACCTTGAAACTGTGGGACAGGAGGAAAGGGAAAAGTTGGATGAGGAACGCCTTGCTTCCACGACTTCAGTATGGAAGCGCTGTAGAAGATTTGGTGGGGTGGCAAAGAAAAGGGGAGAATCACATCAGTAAAATTCTGGCAGCATATAAATTTAACTAGAGAGGTATAAATTTTGCCCATATTTCTATCAAAGCGTCACTCACATGTTGCCTGAGATACCAGAGCCAAATAAATTCTCCAGAAATGGAGGCAGAACCGATCACGGGCTTCAACAGCCTCCTCAGAAGAAGCTTTATCACAAGCCAAACATTTTAAACCTCAAGGATCAAAACAAACTTCCACTGCTCTCAATTTATGCAGTGCTTTGCCATCCATAAAGTGATTTGCCCCAGCATGAAATGGTCCCAGGGTGAAAGCAGCCAGCTTACCCACCCGCTGTCCCGGGCTCCAGTCAGTGGTTTGGTCATTGGCATTACAGATCAACAGATGAAAAAAAAAGAAAAAAATTCCTTACCTTGCCATCAGCACCTAGCTCTACTCCTTCCAGTCCAAGCACCATCTCAGTGGAGACTGAAACTCCCCCAGAAGGATGTCGTTGCTTCTGTCCTTCCATTTTTAGATCACTAAATGCAGATAAGAAAATGCACTACTGGAAAATGCAGCATAAGTCCAGCTTCCTCTATGGTAAACATGAGGTCCATCCACTAGCTAGAGCCAACACCACCAGGTCAGAGTTCTATGAGAGCAGTGCAATCCCTCAACCCCATCTCCAAGAAAGCATTCATTTTTAAGTACTCTTTTCAAAATGTAGAGATGTTCATTAACTGAAGAATCAGATTTCATATCATTTTAACTCAAATCTGTAACAATATACCTAGCAAATGTAAACTTTTTTAAATATGGTCTTTCTGCATAAGACCATACCATTCGTTAACACACTAACGCTCAAACACTTAACAGTAAACATGATTTATATTACTAGTTTTCCAGGATTAGAAACTTGCCTTTCAATTGCAATTTGCCAACCGCTGCGCACATAAACTCAAATTAAGAATTAAGGCTGCTAGCAGAACTCTGCTTCAGCAACGCAGCATGCAGCTTTGTCACCTATATTCCAATGCGAAAAAGCAGCTTTCAGTTAAAGAACTGCATTGCCAGCTTACAAACAAGCAGAACGACACAGTGCTCAGAACTGCTCTAAAATAGCTCCAGTGACCTTGCTTTTCTATGAAGTGGGAGAATATTTTCCCATCAACTATTTTTATGGCAAGTGTATTTGCATACAATACAATTCCCACCACTAAACATCCGTTTCCTTTGTCCATAAGTTATGTACAGGACACAAGTGACAACACAATTGTTTTGCCAGAAGTGGATTAGAATAAAATTAGTATTTTCTATGGTATACTTGTAGATGACAGACCTTCACAGAATCAACGTAGACTTCACAAGGGACTGAGCAAAGCTACAGGGAAATCCAGTTAGCAGGTCTGGCTTCTCATAAGTGATCATATTGACAGCTCTATACAAAAATGTAGTACAAACACTAAAAGCAGTTTCAATCAGTCTAAACTGTTCCTGTTTTTCTTAGACTGCAAATAGTGACATTCAGGGCTTAGAGCTGAAAAACAGAAGAGCATCTTAAACTTATTTAGACGTAACTTCACTATAAAACCTTGAAGGTTTCCAGTAAAGGTGGCAGCATCTTTCCCTGATGCTCTGTATGCTTTTTTGCTGACACAATTGTTTGTTGCACTAAAGACAGTTGATTTCTGACCACTTTAGGAGCATAGGAAATCCTACACAGCAACAAATCACATCATCTCTTCAAAGTTGGTTTCAGGGATTTCACAGGACTGGAGTGCTTTAAAATGTTTATAAACACATGAAGAAAAGTCTACCCTTTCCACTATTTTTCTCTTGGAGTTTGAATGAACACTTTGACACTGTGGCAATGTCTGATTTTACTGCTCTGATAGCAAGGTCTAGTCCTTACACATAAACGGTAAGTTAAGTAAGTTCACCTGCTTCAAAACAGGAGACCTACACCAACCATACTCATTTAAAAAGATCTTTTGCAAACAATAGACCAGACATTTCACAAAGCAGTTAAAGATGACTCACCTGATCCGTAAACTCTCCCCATAAGGTAGGATAGAAAAAGCCACACACAGTGTTCGTTTAGCACAGATTAACACTATCCTGTAAGCGGATGGGAAGAGGTCAGGATAAGAATTAAGATTCGGAAGTTACAAAGCAGCTTTTTATGGAACATGAACACAGAACTCCTCTTAAATTGCTCTGTAAGTTACATAGATACTGCTATGGATTTTATATTTTCAGAAAGCAGCACAAAAGCAGAGGTTTCATTCTGACCCTGTAGGTCCTTAGAGCCAAGTTCTGTATCAAACCCCAGTGTTCAGTACCTGCCATCACCTTGGGAGCTCCAAAGCAGATACTTGTCTTTAAATATATATCTATATTTATGTAATTTTTACATAAACCGTGTGAAAAGATGTAGATAATATTTTACATTTAGATGAAGTCTCACACCTCTATTAATAACAAATATGAACGCAGCACCCCCTTTCTCTTCTGCCTGGCAACTATGAGCCAAGAATTTGGCTAAACCAAGCCATTCTCCTTACATCCTCCTCAGCTCCAATCTCTCTGCGTGCTGGAGATAAGAAGGGTGTTAGAAGAGAATGATTTAACCTCCTCAAAGCAGGATGGCAGAACCATCAGAATATTGCTGCAGATGTAGCAGATATGAGCACCTACTGCCTTTAATAGAAGTGTGTATAAAATTAACAAGACCCCAAGGACATCACCTTATTCGCATTGACATTAAATGGCCAATTGCATTGAACTAGAGTCTACTGCTGAGCACATCCTATTTCACCTGGGAACAGGAGGCACCTTGATCTCCAGAAGTTACCTGCTGTTCTTGGTGTCATATTGCCTCATGTTCTTGATGAAGTGCATCTTCTTCAAACTTTTGTGTCTTGGAGACCCAGATATATGCCTGGTTCTGCAATTATAAAAAAAACACCACCACCTGTTAAGTGCTCTGTAAAAGAATCATGCCAGTTTTATGATCAGATGGCAGCACTAGCATGCAGGACCTCAGATATTGGCGTGGAAGAGGGTGGAGGGAGGAGAGGACTGCATGCAACGAGTTGAGATTAATGCTGCTTTTGAAAAAAGTACCTTCGTACACTGGCATATTCCACTATGTCTTCTAAAAAGTCTAGAGAGCAGCGCTGGGAGATAAAACGCCTTCTGTAAAATGTACAACACCACGAAGAGTGAACAATATTAGTTCATGGCCTCTGAGTTTATGAACTGCAACAGATCTATGAGCTCTTAGGACAAGTGGCAGGGTTTTTTGGATTTTTTTTTTTGTTGGAAGAGTGCTTAACTAAGAGTTTCAAGTTCCTAAAAAGGCCAAGAACTTGTCTCCCCCTCCAGGACCCTTGAAGTACATATTTATACCAACTTCATTTACAAGAGCATTTGTATCTTCAATACATAAGAACACCTACCTATAAGTTAAACACCGAAAAAGCTTCCAAATAATAATTTAAAATCTTACAAGAAATATTGCGAAAAGCCCCCCCCTCATCAAGGCAAGGGAGTAAGTAATTTTATATCAATCTATGGACAGATACAGGTATATCTGTATAATGACCAAATATCTGCATGTATTCTCGATTCAGAACACAGTCATCTCCAGCTGCAGGAGTTGGCAGACTGAGAGTCTATGATGGTAGCTCAATAAAATTGACAGATCTCTCCGGAAAACAATAGAGAGGGCTATTAGGGGAAGCAAAGAGTATTCGGTACCCATCTGAAATCCCAGAATGGAAGATGCAAGGACAATAATAGTAGGAATCATGTGAGTTAGTGGAACAGTAATAGGATATTACATTTAAGCAAAAAAATAGACCTCGCCAAAGTAAGATACATTACTGTTGTCAAAGTCAAGACATTCTTTGTTGGTAGAGATTTACAAATGAATTGTGAAGCTATGACTGCCATTGCCATAGGAACTATACACTCAGATACAACTGCCACCAGCAAACCACTGACACTACAACTATCAGATTCCATATTTTCTGCTTTTGTTTAAGCATACGTTGTGCTGCATTTTTAGCACAAGCTACATGCATTCAAGTCCAAGGTTTTCTTCCAAAGTGACATAGTAACTCAACTAATGGACAACACCACCATGGAAGTTACCGTAGAAGCAGCACACCAGACAAAAGCGGCAGGACTCCAGTTTGACAAGATCTACTTTTGGAAAAAATTCAAACTTTAAGCTGCATCAGAGCTCTGGCACCCACGAGCGGCCAAACTGCTCAGACAGACCAAGGCCAGGCTCTCATGCCTGGAAGTTAACATCCAACACCAAAGCAAAAAGCATGGCACCTTGGGGTGGGGGGGAAAGAGGTCAAGAAAAATGTGATTTATTATTGCTAAAAGCTACAGAAAATTTTTTACACAGCAAAGCCATTTACTGCTCCAGTTGATTCAAGTTAAAGATCAGAAAAAGCTACTTGGGATTTAAGTCTGGTCTTGAAGCCCAGCACTTCAGGATTTTCAAACAGCCTGACAAGCTGCTAGTCCCAGACTTTGCCTTTCGTCCTCTCCAGCCTGAGCTGGGTAAGAAACCAAACCACACTATTTTGTTGCTACAGAATAAATACATCAGAGTTCTGGACACAAAATATGGCTGCTTTTTCTTAAGAACGGTGTCTAGAAATGCAAATTGTTTGAGTAACAAAGCAGGTGCTTTCACCTCTTTTCCCCCTTCTTGCAAGTTATTTCTTCTCTTCTGAGCTACTTGGAGCTACTGCCAGAGCTGCCTGCCAAAAACCGTGCCAGCGAGACGTGGCAGTTTCACTCCACATGGTACATCACTGTTACAGGCAGCGTCGCCGACGCACAGGACTCGATATAAAATTACGGATTTCCACAACAAGCAGATTACCAGTGACTGGAGCATTTGCCCCTCTTGCTTCGATCTATACCAGGAACACGAAAAACAGCACTTTAGAAAACATGGTGTTCTGGTATTCTTCCTTATACACTGACATAAACATTACTTAAAACTGCTGATTTGTAGGCAAGCCTCTGCAATAAGGTCTCTAAAGTTATTCCTGTAGTTGTACACACCAATGATTATCTAAAGGTTTTGCAAAATGACACTTCAGTCTGAGTATTCCTCATTCTTCACCACAAGTTCAAGAGAAACAATTTACCGTTTTCTTCTGTGTCTTCAAGTACATAAAGAGAATGAATGCCAAAGTCTGCTTACAGTCTCCTTAATGAAATATAATTAGTACCCTTTTCCAGTGAATTTGTAATAATTTATACCCCCATATAAAGCTTTATTTTTTCCCCTAGAAGGAAATTGTTTTCAGATTCTCAGCAGCACTGCTCAGGCATTCTTAAAAGAAAAAAAGACCACAACTCAAACAGGTAGGAGGATGAAAAATTAGCATCCCTTTCTGTAAACACAAGAGGTAAATCCTCCCACAGGACTAACACCTTCAGTATTGCTGGAGACTGCCTCCTACAAATCAACAGCTATTAAGGGTGCTACTGAAGAACATTCATGGTACCGCTTCAATGCTCTTCACCAGCACTTCATTTTTAAATTTTTTTTTTTTTTTTTGCTTTTCAGCGAGCACTGCACAGGAAAGTTTAATGCATTCACATACACACGGTTCTCCAGTCTACTTTGGCATCTATCCTGCAATAAAAGAACCCTTCATGAAATGCAGAGACCAATCTCAAACCTCCTGGCATGAATGCAGTTGGTAACGTCCCCAGTCTTCCTCCCCTCCCGGGGTAGACCTGGCTGGATGCAGACAAAGACACCATGTGTGGTGAGCAAAGGGCAAATGCAGCTAACGCCAATGACAATAAGCACTAGTACAAAAAAAGCACGTGGTTCTGTAAAAGGATGCTGGTGTAAGTAACTGGACGGATTGGGAGAGCCACGGCTAGACCCTCACCGGTAACTCCACAGTGCTGTAGGTGCAGCTGCCGTCAGGGTCAACGAGGGTGTGCTCACCACCATGGCGGAGACCCAGCCGGAGCGTTACACCTTCTGAACACCGCCTCGTTTTCTCAGCAACAGGGATAAGAGTGACAAACACCTGAACCCGCTGCTCTGTAAGAGCGTATCTGGAAGTAAAAACCTGCTGCAGTGAAGGGAAGATCCTGCCCCTTGACTCAAAACCACAATGACTCATCCCCACTCCGCCAACAGGAAACTTCATTTTTAGCTACGCTTGTAAATAATATTTTGTCCTCAAGTGAAGCTGTCACCTTGGAAGAATCCCAGATGCTAAGCAAGACACTCTCCCTCAAATCTCAAAACAGGGTGTACGTAAAGAGGTCTCACTAATCCAGTTAGAGTACCTGAAACAGTTTGTATGCTCAAGCCAACGTTTTACAGCAACACAGCTCCCTCACTGCGGTCCGAGAGAGACTTGCTAGACTCCTCAGTGCCGCTGATGTGGTAATTAGGTAGTGCAGTATTTGGAGTATGCTGCAAAATTTAACACTTTGAGTAGTCTGCACTTATTTTTATGCACACACACACGTATTTCTTTTAGTTTGAGTGCTCTTCTCGTGCAGCCAATCCACACTTCAACAATAGGCAGCACAGGATCACTTCAGCGGCTGCTAGCTTCGATGAAAAAGACCATCGAGTCACATATCCTGTGCTAAGCAGCTTCACTAGGATAACACTTCTTGCTTGTGGTCTGATCCACTGGAACTCAAAGGATTTGAAGTAGCTTACACAGAATGTTTGTTGCCAAATGCAACCTAAATACTAAAACAGAATACCAACATCTACACATGCGTTGCAAGTTACCTTACGCACACCCTTACTGACATGCTACCTGACAATTAGAAATCGAAGTATCCAATATTAAAATGTTAATGAGTTCTGTGGAGCAGCCTGTAATTTCAAGAGTATCCTAAAGAAACTTCAAACATGCCTGTTTGCCAGTACCAGCTATTTCCTTGACAAGCCATAGAGGGTTTGCTTGTTTGTACGTCCTTGGCCAGGAGCTCACTTTTGGGTGCTTCACCCCTACTATTTCAGGAGCCAATAAAGCAGGACCCTCCCAGAACATTAAAAACAGCAACTGTGTTTACACAGCCAGCGCCTCCGAGGGGACCCACCAAGAGAAAACACACGCAGCACATGCTCAAAGATAAGGGGCTATCAAGCAGAGGAATTCTGGATTACGCCTTGGCTTCTTATCTCCATGTGCACACACAGATGCACACAATCCAACACCGCTGCCGAATCCCTGATGAGCTCAACATGCACTTAAAAAAAGCCCACAAAAAAAATCTTGTGTTCAGATAAAAAAACCCAACAAATTATGTTGCATTTTGACTCCCACCCTGGGAAGCAATAGCCAG
The DNA here is from genome assembly GCF_000699145.1 of Aptenodytes forsteri. Classification (NCBI taxonomy): domain Eukaryota; kingdom Metazoa; phylum Chordata; class Aves; order Sphenisciformes; family Spheniscidae; genus Aptenodytes; species Aptenodytes forsteri. Next base: position 2,122,513 of record NW_008794731.1, on the reverse strand, counting down.
CCCACACATTTATCCTTTCTGATGGATTTCCCACTGAGGAAACCCAACTTCTGAGTGGTTCCAGCTTCCGAGTTGTCCTCTTCTGGTCCTGCCAGTGCCCCACCAAGTGCTGGCAGAGAAACTCCCCGCAGAGGGCGAGCAACGATGGACAAGCTGCATGCAGGATCCCCAGCCCCGAAGCTGACACAGCTCTTAAGTGTTCCCAGCAGAACAGGACAGCTAAGAACAATCTATGTATAGCACCGGTAATCCCTATGTGTCCCATCTTACAAATTGAAAGGAAAAAGCTGGTTAAGTCACAGCTCCAGATAAACGAACAGTGACCTTTCCGATGGCTTGCCAAGAGTATCTTCCCCTTCCCACTCACGGGCTGGGCTACCTGCAGCCACCCAAGAGGACAAGGGTAAAGTTTCAGGATGTTGCTGTGGTTGGAAGTGTCCGAGTTGACCATTCTTTAGCAGATATTATAGTTGAATGCAAGAGATACTAACCCTGTGCTATCAGACATGGCTTCAGGCACAGGCAAGCCTCTTCCACACCTGCTCCTGGGCCACTGTGTCCTCTAAGGGACAGTGGGGCAGCCCTTCGGGCCCCGTGTCCCTGCTCAGCACTCCCAGGCTCTGCGACAGCCCTCATGAACCTCATTTTAACTTCTAATATCGGTCTTTAAATTGCAGTGGCCAATGATCTTACTTAAGCCACTGCGTGCAGCTGCCATTTGGCCACTTTGAAGCTTTTCTCTGTTTTACGCTTCTGGTTCCTGCAGTCCTGCTACAGCACGTGAATGGACTGGCTCGTCTCGCTCCTTCCTGAAGGGTTATGTCAGAAGTTTCTAAAAATCTTACGGGGATTCTCCTCCCATCCCAATTAACCCCCACCTCTCACACGGACAGGTCTGCACTCTGAGCCAACCACACAGCCAGAGTTCAGTCGGCATTCAGCTATTTTCACCAACGCAGCCCCTTCAGTTCCGTCTTCTGCTGTGACTTCTTACCCTCATCACTTCCAGATCGCCAAGCCCCGCGACACAAGCATTCAAAGATGCTGCAAAAGCCAGACAGTAACATGATTTGAGACCTCCTCCAGCCAAAGGGACCGGTGGGGCAGATCTGTTTCAGATGGAGTCACATCCATTACCCTTCTGCTGGGGGAAGGATGCCGCACTATGTGCCCATGCAGGCACACCCCCCAGGCACTGGGCTAAAATTAGCAGCAAGGCTTATACTCTCTGTTGCTCTTTAGCCATACGTACTGCTAATAGATGGGTGGAATGGGGGAGGTCAAGGATTTTTAATTACTGTGTAAAATTAGGGCCTAACAGAATTTGGTTTCCTATTTCTCACTTGAAAAGGTTTTATTTTAATATGGATGTCCCTTTGTAAGGTCCTTTACAGGCCTCAGTATAACCACAGCTGTCAAGGGACTGAGTTATTAATATAACAAGGACAAAAATCATTTATTGTTTTTTGGAAGCACTAGCTTAGTAACAACTGTCAAAGGTAATTTGCACAAGAATCCAGATCCCAAATCCTGTTTACAATAGGAAGACATACCTGTCAGATTTGTTTTGCCAAGATATATTCTAAAGATTAAGCTGTATCATTTTCCTTCCTTACGGGCGAGCCAACCACCTGATATGAACTGTGCTTCCGTTTGACTAGGTAAAATACTGGCATCAAGGGATTAAGACAGTTCCAGTTTTTAAGCGTAATTTTTCACAACTGCCATTACTTACGCAGCCCAGGAGACATTTACTGTTTTCAGGCTTGCATTTCGGAGTGTGCGGGTGTGAGCATCCCCATTCTCGTACCAGTGCTCCGTGCCTTACCACCCTCTGTGCTTACATTAAGCTGCTGTTTCCTGCTCAAAAGCAGATTGAGTACAGCTCACCAGTAGCAACAAGTTCTCAGTAATTAAAGCCAAAAGAAGTCAGAGACCACATTTATACTGAATCACTTTCAAAACCACATATTTGGCGAAATAAATTACTTTAATGAAGAATCTACACCATGAAGTGCCCAGCACGGAGCAAGCCATTTTTATGGACAGATGAACATCAGCTCTGATGTTCAATGAGAGGCAGCGGCAGAGAAGACACCCTGCGTAACCGACAGTAAGCATACAGCTAAGTGCTCCTCTTTACAAAGTCAGCTACTCACTGTTTTATGGCACCACAAATGTGCAGTTTGGGTTGCAGGCCACTGTCCCAGGACCTTGTTCTGACATTCATTTAAGTATCAGACTGCTAGAGAATAAACACAAGTCTCACAGCAGGGCTAGTTTAAGTTATTCCTCCTGTAATCTTCATTTTAAAGAGTAAACCCAAATTAGCCACGTGAGCATGGAAAGTACTTTTATGCTTCAGAGTGGGTCCCTCTGTGAGACCTCAGGATGAGGGGGGAGGCCCAATTCCTTCACCTTTGCGTTCTTATTCAAGGTTTGTTTGCAAAACTGAAGGGGCACCAGGGGCTTTCCTGCTGGTCCCAAACAGCCAAGAGAAAATCTTGCACTCCTCAAAACACCAGTAAAGCCACATGCAAGGCAAAGAATGTGTCATGCAGCCTATGGGACAGGCAAGAAGGAACAAAAATGAAGTATAATTTGAATGATGGTGGAGGCAGAGTAAGTGGGAAGCTCACTAAGCCTGGAGAGTTTTAAATACTAACAAGGAAAGAAATTAGATACTCTTCACAGCGGCTGCTACTTCACTGCTGATTCACAACCACATATGATTAAGACCTAATGCTTTGTATTCATTGTGTTTCATAAATCACATTGTTTTGGTGCTAAGAGTGTTTAGACAATCCAAGGATAAAATCATGCCTTCCAGTAAGTATTATGAAAGCCATCTGTTGCAACAGAACCACCAAGCCAGATGCAAGGTTTGCCGTGCCCAGAGCCCACTTCTAAAGCCCACTCCTGAAATCCCTGCTGCTTCTCACAACGCAAACTGCATGTGCTGGCCAGGACACAACCAGTAACTGTACTTCTCCAAATTTCCACCAGTCTCTGGAGGCGTTCCTAGCTCACCAACCTGCTTCCCTCTGTGCTTTGCACTCTGCTCATTAAGCATTGAACCGCTGACCAAAACAGGCAAGTGAAATGCGAAGTGTGTCTTGGTAACACTGTGGGCATTATGTGAAAAATATTCATGCACTTCCCTGAGACATGATGCTGTCATTTCATCATGTGTCTTGTTAAAATAAAAGCCTTCAGCACAATAAAACTCCCAAGTTAAAAAAAAAAAAAGAAAAAAGAGGGAAGCTTTTAACTGGGAAGGAGAAGAAAATTCAAAACAGGTGACTGGAGGAAACCCAGTCAAAGAAAATTTAGAGAGGTCTCCCAGTGTTTTTATGGGCACTTGGTTCTTGTCACTGCAATGTCTGTCATTCCCTCCAACCCCCAATCAAGAGGTTGTAGCCTCACCAGGGCAAAATTTTATGCTTAAATTGCAGCAACCACAACAGAGCAAGTGCAAGTCTGTCCATGCTGTAGAGCAAGGAGCTTTGACTGGCAGCAGTTCAGCCTGTGCTGTGGCTGGCTAGCAAACGAAATGGCTACCCAGCTCTGAGGCAGGTCTGCAGGCTATGCTGAGCTCGGGTACCACCACGCTGAGCGAGAGCTGGCACAAGAGGAGTGCTCCCTGGAGAAGGTGGCTGCACAGAGTCAGGGTGCTCAGAGCTCCCAGGGGAAGGGCTGCCGGGATCACGGCCTCAGGCAGTGGGGTCAGCTGGCAGCAAGCTTTTAGTTTTAAAGACTCGATACAACTCACGAATCAGAGGGCTATCTCGTGAAACACTTTTGCTTCACTTGCACTTACAAGACCAATTAAAGGTTCTTCATTTAACAACTTTTTCAGAGGTTAGACTATAATAATTTATAGTAAATTATATGTACAACAGCTATAAACCAAAGGTTAGGAGTTTAAAGCTCTGCATTTGAAGAGCTAGCGTGACAGAGTGGCTTTAGCTGAGCACCCTCCATCTGCAGTCACCTGCTTTATCAACAATACCTTGTGCTCACTAAACAATCCACATTTCATTATGCTTGTGTGCACATCAGATTATGCATTTTTAAACTCAAACCAGAACCAGAAGACTTCACAACAATCTTCAAAAGAAGGCTCAAAAGCATCCTCAAGTTCGCTCAGCCTGACAGCCTTGCAGCTTTAACTGGTTGACAGATGGAAAAAGGAAGAACACAGGACAGCTGAAGTTAAGTCTTCAAGATTTACTATAACACACATACTGTAGGAAATAAAAAATATTTAAAGAGTTTTGTGAGAGTCACTTCCCCTCCCTCCACCTTCCCACCCCAACCCAAACCAACCATACCCAAACGCAGAGCAGAAGAGCTCATCTGTAGCTCAGAACTGCTCTCTAAAACTGAAAGCAAATATCCTTCCTTCCCTGCCTCATCCCACAGCTCATAGTAAATTGCAAAAAACTGAGAACCACCACTAGTAACTCTTCTGAACTGGTTCGGTCACGGTGCCAAGAGCACACAACAGCCCCAATGAAGCAGCTTCACCCACAGCTAGGCGAGATAGCTGTCCGGTTGGTCGGCACAGCAAATGCAAGTTTGGGCAGCCCACGTCTCTGCAATTATCAAGAAGGACTTTGGGGCTATACAAAGTTATGGTAAGGAGCCCTGACAACCTAAACATGTCCTTCTCACCGACACCCAGAGCACTCAGCATACAGCTGCTGCTCAACACGAGCTTTGGAAGCTCAGAGTGCTCAGACTCAAAAGGAGGCACTTGTTCACCAGCTGAGATCTGGGGGGAGGAAAGCAAGGAGGAGAGAGGAGATAACTATTTTAGACTGTGAATCAAAGAAACAACATTTTAAGGCAGTACATCAAGATCCTGCAGACTTCAGAGTCAAGAGTTACATTTGAAAATAATGGTCCAATAAAGCTTGTGTTATTTTTCCTGACTCGAAGGAAGCTTGTAAAGTAAATCTTGCAAGTAAAACATTAGAAAACAGCCACGAACGCTGTGCTGCTACATAAGGTTTTGGCAGTACATTCAAGTCCACAGCAGAGGAGCACCAGGGTAAGGAAGCTCTGGCCATAACACTCCTACAGGACTTGCTTACTGGAGGTCTGAAATGGGACCCCACCAACTCCTCCCCAAAGTTAAGCTATTCAGCTTTTCCCATTTCCTTTGGCAGCGTTTTTCCTCTCGGCTGATGACTCATTGACTTGAAGAAGCAAGACAACATGATGCCGACCACCCTCACTGCCTCCTGCAGAGTGGAACCACGAGCTGGCAGCAAGGGAAAAGGAAAGGTGGAAATGTCGTTTCCCTTCCCTGCAGCATCCCGAAACCCGGCTACTGGGGCTCCTGCACAATTGCTTTGAAAAGCTACATAATCCGCCTGCAGGTGAAATCAACTGCAAGTACAGTTAATTCTGTACAGACTCCTTCTGCGTGGAGACCAAAGTTACTTTAAAAGCCCCTAGACTCTTTTAAACGAAGAGGTCGAATAACCTGGTGTTAAGTGTCTAGGATTGTTTGACCCAGACCCATTTGCAGAGGTACGCAGGATAGAAGGATGGGGATCTTCTGATCTCCAAGTTTCCTGCTAGGCATACAACTTAGTATTTCTGATTCTGATTAATATACCTGGCAGGGAATGGCAGATAACAAATACCACAGGCAGCTATAAATTAAAAACATTTAATATTGGATACATGCAATTCACCTGCAGCTGCAAATATGGAAGTTGTTGAAGCAAACTGTGCTTGCCGAGGAGGAGACTGCAGCCTTAACATTTCAGCTGACTTTTAAATAAAGTTCAGGTTTAGAGTATGTTCATTTTCAGCCCCGAGCAGCATGTCCCAGTCTACTGTTCATGCCTGAAAAGGTCAAAGCTCGCAGACTCTGACATATCTTGCTGCTTCCTGAAAAGCACCATGTGTGCTCAGGTTATTCCAAATAAGGCTTAGAAATTAAAACTAAGACTTTTAAACATTGTATTTCATCCATCTCAACACAATCTATCAGCAGTGGGTTGGGTTATTTTTTTAGTATTTATATTTCTCGAAGTGAAAACAGCAGCTAAGCTGACAGTAGGATAGAACAACACATTAACCATCATAAGCATAAAAGCCTGACCAAGCATTTCTGCCATTCCACCCAAGGAACTAATTTGATCACACCTATGTCAGCAATCCAGCATCCAGTTAACACTTACAAGCAGAGCTGGTCCAAAGTGCTGCTGTTATCAACTATTGTTTAAACTCCCGCCCTTAAAATGACCTAAATAAGTTCAGTCATTTGATTTATCAGCAACCATGAACATTCAGTTCAGCTCCCTGACCACTGAACACCAAGGACATGAAAGCATCAGTTGCAAATAATTTAGTTTCCATGTTTATTCTTAGGCCCAGCAAAATGCAGCGAATATATGGCAAAGCCAGCCGCTTTACATGTCACTATACTGAAACCTCAGAACCACAACAAGCATTGATTCAGGGCTGTTGTTCATGCTTTCATAACCTGGCTATTTTCAGGGCCCTCTGTTATCTGTGTTTCCCCAGAAAGCTCTGCCAGTTTCAGACCCAGCTGCAGAAATTCATTAAAAATGTGTGAATGCCAATTTGTTCGCTGTTTGCTGCCTCCCTCCGCTGCTTTTTGTGAGGCTTGTTCTTTGAAAGAACAAAAGAACAGAGCAAGATGGAAAAGGAGAAGGGAGGAGGGATGGCAAGCAGATTAAGCAAGCTGGTAAATTACAATGCTGTGTTATAAGATCCTGTAAACAGAAGATTCCTTAGGAAAACACAAATGGAAGGTTAAAGTCATTAAGTTTCTAATGCTCAACCAGCAGCACAATGAAACCAAGCATCCAGACTGAACGGTGCCTCCGAGGGAGCGTGCTCCACTGAAGTTTCCATCCTAAAGGACCCGACAGTTACCGAGCAACTCGAAGAAACTCCATGTTACATTAGCTGAGCAGATCGCTTATTCCTTGGGCTGTACTGAAGATCCTGCCTGTTGCTAATAAATAACCACCAGCTCTAGCAGAGGTGCCGTCACAACCTGCCCTGAGCTACACCAGCTGGTCTCATCAGCTTCTTGCAACTTCTCAATCAAGTCAAACAAGATCAAGTTTTGTAATAAAACTCTACGCAATGAAACTGCCAGTTGTAGATAAAGTGATCTCCACAGATCAGGGCAAGCCCCAGCACGATGAAATCCCCGGGAACGGCACAGGACTGCAGTGGCACCGGTCACCGAACATGGACAGAGTGAATCTGGAGACCCTTCAGCCTGTGCTCCTGGTGCATTTAAGGGAGGCTCCACTGAGGGCAATTCAAAGCAGCTCTTGACAGTGACTAAAAAAGGACTCTGAGGAGAGCAGCTGCCTTAAGTGGGCACCAAAGATTAGATGTCCAGAGTCGCAGTGCAGATTCCACCTCCCCCTTCCCTCTGATGACTTCATATGCCTGTATATTTGCATGATGCACACAGTTAACCTATCTAGAGTAGCAACATTACTGTACAGCAAAACAATACCCAGATTCCCGAGTCCCAGTAAAAGGAAACCCATTTTGTGATTGTTTGTTGATTTCTGAATCTTATTTTGCAAACAGCATGCCACACACAGAAGGGGAAGCAGCATAACCACCACTGTCCTGCACGAAAGAAAGTCCCTGAATCACTCCTCGTGTATTTGCAACAAGAGAAGACGCTGCTGTTCTGCAGGGATGAAGGGATGCTCTGCCACAGAGCAAACCATGGAACCGTCCAGCGAAAAAATAGTGCTCCAAGTCCCTCACCCTGCAAGTCGCAGGTGAAATTATTATTACAGAGGGATGGTCCATTTCAACCCCTCCTGTGCCCAACATGACTGGGAGTAGATATGTTGGGTCTAACACATCGCCACAGGCAGCGTAAAACTGTCCTGTCAGCAGATGTGTGTATCTCCATGTAAAGATGTGGATCTTCGGCCTGATAGTTTCAGCGGATGTTCTCCACTCAACTCTTTTCTTCTTTAAAGACAAAAAAATAGATGAATTCTCACTCCAAATCACCCTCATAAGTAGTATACAAAATGATTAATGCAATACAATATACCCTTTCAGCCATCCCTTCCAAGCTGAAAAATCATGGCCTGTTTTGTCATTACTCACACAGAAGCCCTTTCATTCTTCCAAGTACCCTCCTCGCACATCTCTCTACTGTTTATTTCTGATTTATCATTGTTTTCAGGTGGATTGATTAGAATTACAACAGTGGAACATAACATCATCTAAAATCAGATGCCAAGGAAAGAGGCAGGAAGGACATCAAATGAGAAGATCCCAGGAATACGTATTAGAGTGTTTTCTTAGCATCCTCTTGACTTGGCATGGGAAGGATTGAAGGATTGAACCATTTACATGAACTCCAGCGGTCCAGAACTCAGTACGCACAGGCACACCAAATGTCACACCCACTGAGGTAACTGTGCTTGTAAAGCTCCTGTTGCAAAACTTGCCCTCAAGAGCTTTACCTACAATATTAAAGCAACGAAATGAATAGCACAGCACCTAGTGCGCTGGCTTTTGCGGACCAGGAGTGCTAGGAAGGAGCTATGCCACAGCAACACCCTTACTTCAGGCTTCCCTCCACAACAAACTGAATACAACACTGCAACCTGTGCATACAGGACATCCATCTAGCAGGCCCAGCTTCAATTTCTCCAAGAAGTGAGGAAAGAAGGGTCCCTTCCACTACAAGGAGGAAAGCAATGAGTGGTAAATGACAGGTCAAGAAGGGAAAAAATCAGGAGGGACAGCACACAAGAGGACCCCCACACCTCACAAACAGCTACTTTTCTTTACATTCACTCAAACCTCCAAGCAGCCGTTTCCTGGGGATCAAGAGGACACCTCCATTGTGAGATGTACACTGAAAGGGAACACCCATCAACTGCATTAGCAAAGCTCCCCAGCTTTAAAGCACGGACAACATCTCTATTTCAGCTCACTAACAAAGCTCTGGAAGCCACTATAAAGACCACGGAGACTTAAAGCCTTTGATACTGCTTTGCCTATCTGCCGGCTCAGAGGGCCAGCTCACTTTACAATACTGTTTATGCAAGAAATGGCCTGAAAAAGAGTTCCTTCAGAACTTAAATCCCCAAGATCTGAGCAAGAACCCTGACTAGAAAACCAACACTTTCAGGCTGATAGAAGTCCCTTAGAAATGCAATGGTAATCCTGCACCGAAGGCCAGAACATCCTCCCCTGAGGCTGACTCAAAGTTCCCAGCACACAAGCATTTATTAATATACAGAGTTACTGCATAGACAAGCAGCAGAGATTAGGAGAAGGCACTACATTAGCAGTGTGGCCGTTGCACGGAGGAAGAGTCCTACCCAGCAATGACTCTGTCGGCTTCATCTGGCAACAGAAAAATGCAAAAACTGGGCTAGGGAAAAGCAGCAGGCAGGGTTCAGGATACCGCAGAACTGCAGCCAGAGACTCAGCGAGTGAAATACTCTGCAAATCCCCCTCACCAGACAATCCCGCAAGCTGGGGCATCCTCCGCACAGGCAGCCGTACATCCCCAGGGCTGAGCCGCACACCCAGCGCTTCCAGAGGCAGCGGCCAGGGCAGGGCAGAGCGGGCAGCGCTCTCCGGCTGCCTGCGAGGCTGAATGCCCTCCCCAGCCCCCGGGACACCTCCGGCGGGGCTGCCCCGGGGCAGGCGCTCCCTCCCGGGGCGAGGCGACAGCGGGGCC
>NW_008794731.1:2104678-2111837 GCF_000699145.1 Aptenodytes forsteri | reverse complement strand
CAGGCAGCTCGGTGGTGCCGCCGCCGGGCGGGCAAGGGCTGCCCGGGCAGCCGGGCTGGCCGCGGCCCGGCACACCCCCTCCCTGGCCCTCACCCCGGGGCCGTCACGCAGGCAGCCCCTTCCTCCCTCAGGTACTCCCCTACCACAGCCACAAGCCCACCGTGTCCCCACCCAACCACCCACCACGTCCCCACGCAAACACCCACCGTGTCCCCATGCAAACACCCACCGTCTCCCCATGCGAACACCCGCCGTGTCCCCTTTGTATGATTTTTTTAAAACTTCTCTTCCTCCCATCTCCCCACCCAAACCCCCAGTGACTCTGGTGGTTGCCCGTTCCCAAGGTCTCCTGGCCTTCCTGCAGGCAGGGAGGACACATCTCCTAACACCATCGGCAGGCGGCTGTGCGCATCAGACCGCTCCTACAAAAGCAGATGAAGACGGTTGCTCCTCTTGCTCCAGCCTGGCAGCCTGGGACCCGGCCCTCCGGCTTGCGGGGCTGGGGTGGACCCCAACCTGCCGGCCCTGAGGGCGTGGATCCCTGTGCATGGCATGGATACCCGCGCAAGGCCCTGAGACTCACCGGCAGCCCCCAAAACCCTTGCAGAGGGATGAATCCCCAACGCCTCCTGGCCCCTGAAGCAAAGCTGAGGCAGTGCTGATCGTGGGCCGTATATGGGCAAGGCAGACCCAGATCTGGGAGAGCATAAGCTTAGTATTTATCTCTACAAAGTGACTCAAGGCATTTCTGCACAGCACGCCGCTTCCTGGACTGGTGTGTTTATACTGCACGGAATAAACATACCCCTTAGGCACTTGAACCAATGTCTGCCACATCCCGGGATGTTGATGGCTTGCCAAGTAAGAAAGCTCTGCCCTTTCCACCGTTCTCAGAGAATGTTGATGTGCACTGGCGATGTCTGTGCCACTGGGCCTGGCAGAGGAGGTTTGGGAGCTTTGCTGGGCGTGATGAAGCCTCTGGTGCTGTGAACAGCAGGGTGTGGGTGCTGGTGGCCTCTGTGTTCCTCTGAAACCGAAATGGCCCTTGCAGACTCCCATGCTTCCCGCCTCACGTGCTCCGAAGCAGCTTGTGCACCCAAGCGGGATTTTGCCCATAGACATGGACATATCAGACCAAATTTGCCATTAGCGAGGGACTACTGAGATGTTTACAATTAAGCAGGTATTAATGTATTTGCAACACTGGACCCTTAGAATGGTAAATGCTTTTGCCAAATATGTTTAAAGAAGCTACAAGACAACTCTTAATATTGCTTGCAGTTTACACCAGCAATCAAACTGATGTCTGATGATATGGCCTGAAATATGGGCACTGAATAGAAGATAGATTTTGAAACTGTCCTATAAAACACATACAGGTTCTGCATCTTTTCATATGGATGTTTCATAAGATCCTTTTTTGTATACTGTTGCAAGTGGGACATCAACACTTGTTTTATAGTATTAATAGCACTTAATAATAATAATAATAGGATTAGGATAGGAAACATAAGACAATGTTTTCTTATAGGCTATGTTTCATAAGATCCTTTTTTGTATACTGTTGCAAGTGGGACATCAACACTTGTTTTATAGTATTAATAGCACTTAATGATAATAATAGGATTAGGATAGGAAACATAAGACAATGTTTTCTTGTAGGCTTCCATTAAAAAGCCTACAGTGAAATATAAACTCTCCCCTTAAAATCCCAAGAACATCCTCAGTATCTTATGCTATCCAATATAGGTCAGATTTTGAGCCTAAATTATTTGGCAGAATGATCTCGTATCACAGCTGCGGAAAAAATTTGGGATAAAAAGGAATTAAAATCCTTCCTGCTGGCAAGCTCATCAACTAAGCCAAGGGATAAATGGGCATGGAATTCTAGCTAGGCTTGCTGCAAACAATTCTCTAGAACCCAAGATTGGATTTTAAAAACTAATTTTTTTTTTTCATTCTTTCCTTGTAAAAACATCTGTAGGATGTAAATCGTCCCACTGAGTCAGCGGCAGGATGAAGCAGAAAAGAAGCCAGCCTCCATAGCTTAGTGGGTTGCTAACTTCAAAGCTGAATTTAGCGGTTTGAATGTTGCTGCTTTTAATGCTGGGGAGCTTTCATCTATGTCTGACAAGCGAACTAGCTCACAGTGTGTGAGTACAGCGGGCATGTTGCTGTGTTTCAAGGAGTCTGCCGCTAAAACAGATGGTTGGCACATCAGCATCATTTCCACAAATGGCAGCGACTGGGTACAACCCCGAGCAACCCTTTCTCCCTGTTATCCTGCAACGAGGGAATCCCTGCAGCGAGGGGACGGAGGGAGCCCGAGCTCCGTTTTTACTGGAGATGCTCCTAAGTCATACACAGGGATGCTGTTTTGGAGAAAGGCTGGACTCATCACGGTGCTGCTGCACAGCAGCTTCAAGTCCTGGGCTGAAGCACTCCCCAATCTTAACTGCTGCAACCCCCCCGGACAAACGGGAAGGCAGGTAGTTTGGCATTTACAACAAAGTTATTGCACAGATGTACAGCGTTACTCTGAATCTTCAGTACTCAACTCATGCTCATTTTGTTCCTGGAGCTCCTGCCCTACCTTAAAGGACGCCCTGGGCTGTGTGGATACATGTCAGAGCAGTCAGGGGTTGCTGGAATAAGTAGCTGGTCTGGAGTGGGCCAAGTCCGCAAGACCTCTTTCCAATATTATGTGGGGAATAGAGTCACCAGTCACCAGGATTTTTCTACATGCAAAACCTGCAGGATTTGGTCTAAGCATCTGATATGAGACAGCATTTTAAAGTACATATGTGGGCTGGGTGTTATATTTTTCCAAAATCATGGCCCAAAATCAAGCAAAGATAAACAGGTCATGAATATATTTAGGCTGGGAACCAGAAGAACAGCCTTCTAGTTGGAGGAACTGCTAGTATTAAGATAAGGCACCAGAAATTTCTGTACACATTTTTCCAGCTTAAGCGGGGTGTGGATGGGGATCCAAGAGACCTCACTGGGGACCAGGGTGGCCTCTGGAAGCCTGGGAGGATGGTGAGTAAGTACAACGTGCATCCAGAGCTTACTGTCCCCTCTCTCCTCCTGCATCCCAAACCCGCAAGCCGGGTTTGACTCAAACTGTTGGCCTCACCAGTACAAACCTGCAATGGTTTTAATCTGCCTCCAGTCGGTTCCAGTTGGGAGTCCTGGTTTCTCTTGGCCACTGCTTAAGCGGAGTGGCCGTGTCCCGTGGATTCCTGGATTCCCGAGTGCTCACCTGCAGCGGGGGACACAATCCTCTGCTCTCGCAGAGATTTCCAGTTACAGCAAAGTAACATGCTGAGCCCCAGGAGACGAACGTTGCCAACAGACCTCTGTGCTGATAACTGTGTTCCTTGGAAAATGACTCAGGCTCTCCTACGTGACACGAAATATTTAAAAAACATGGAGCTGATTGATTTAATCATATAGCTCTGCACTCGGGAGGGCCGTGTGCTCGTGTAATGAAAAATGTATGTGGTATTTACATGAGGATTTGTGAATGAATGAATCAAACCCTCTCCCCTGAACCATGTGGCTCTGCACTACATGCCGTTATTAATAGATCAATAAATTTCATGGGAGTATCTTGTAAAATGTGTTTTCTGGAGAGGTCCCACTGGAGATCAGCACATCTAGCAGTGAGTTTGGTAAGAGCAGGGTGTGCAGCACAGCCCTGCCAGAGAAGGAAGAGCAGAAAGCCGTGATGCCCAAGGGATGCGGGAGGAACATGCATTTTGGCTCAAAAATTCCTACAATAAACTTTGCTCGAGAGAAAGGAGCAAAGGAACTCCCCAGATCTCTCCCTTCCAAGAACCACCACTGCATGCTGGACTTGCTAAACCTATCCACGACTTCACAGCCTCCTTTCAAAAGTGTAAAGCCTTGTCCTTATGCTCTGTTCTGAACGCCCGAGTTGTCCCTGTCCCCTCCGAGGGGCTCTGCAGCGCATTGCTGCATGCAAGGCTGCCTGGGTGCGTGCTGCCTTTTTCACACGTGCAGGGGGCATCTGACCTTGGGAATGACCTACACAAAACGCCCAGCCCACTTAAATCCCCAAAATGGGACTTAAGCAAGACTTCAGTAATGCCTGGAATGAGTTTTCCTATGGTGAACTGAAGAGTGAAGCTGTGTTTCCAAAGCCAGCACTATAAATAGGCATTACTTACTGATCAGACCTCGGTTAAAAGGATTTCACTACAGAGAAGATGTTGTTCAGTCTCATGAAAAGGGCATGAATTAAGCCACCTTCAAAATATCTATTGCCGTAGAGGCAATACCACCGCAGAAGATTGTGAGGGGGAAGAATCTGATGTGCATTTCTCAATTTTTCGTGCTTTTGGTTCCTGCATTGCAGCCAGCTGTGTCCCCAGCACAGTTCCCTTTTTCTTTGAGCTCGTTGAACTTCCTACTTTCCTGCACAGCACCGTCTCTGTTACACGTGCAAGAGAGGAACCTTTGTGTAGTGGCAATTTTTTTTTTTTCCGAGATGGAGATTTATACTCACGGCTAGACTTGCACAAACTTATTTCTTACGAAATTTTACAAATCAAGTGTAGAGAGTAGCTGGGTGTAGTGGGAGGCTGATGCACAGGGAGGACCGGGGGGGTCTGCAAGCTGAGAGCCGCGATCTGTGCTGTGAGAATGATTCAGCATGTACAGATGCTTAAGGATCAGGAAGCAAAAGAGTTGCGATGGTCTGTTATCGGAATTGTTTTGCATGACAGGCAATAAGGGAACCAGTCGTTACTATTTTGGATGGACTAAAAGTGAACAGAAATGCTTACACCGTTGCTCTTTCAGATTTGTGTGCGATTTCAAATCCAGCCCCTGACCGGAGCAAACCCAAGCTGTGCTCTGAACCCGTTCCTCTGGGAAACCAGTTCACCGGCCCAGACGTCCTACTTACATCGCGTCACTGATGATATCTGAGCTATAATTTGAACAAAACAAACATGAGCTGCCAGTCTCCCAGAAGGACTGATCTCTTCATGGGACAGCTTCTCTTCTGCTTTATTGCTCTGTGGGTTGTAACTCTAAGGGTAATTTCAGTGGCTTTTTGGAGATCGTTGTGTAAAGCAGTCCTTGTGCTGAACAGAAATGTGGCAACAAAAATGGTTTAACTCTGTAAAAATCATAGATCGCTGGGTCTGGTACACATATGCCCCTGAGAGTCATTAGCCAAACTCCAGCGAAGTTATTAAATGGCTGCCGTGCTCTCAGGGAAGGCAGGATCAGCCCGTTGGGCTGAACGCTGCCCAGTGCGGTTCTGCAAACACGTTACCTTGAGCAGAACTGAACCCGCGTACAGAAAACCTCTGGGAAGCTCCGGGGGTCCTTGCAGGTCTCAGATTTCTTCCTTACAGCAGAATAGTTCAAGTCTGAGGCTGCCTGCATATCATCAAATCAATACATGCATTTATCTGTCAAGAATGACTCGAACAAGAGACTGACAGGCATAATTACAAGAATTAATGGACTTCAGCAATTATCCGTGTTTCTGCAATGTGGTGGTGGGGTAACAGCAAGCCAGGGGCTGGGTAGGAGCAGAGTTTCCAGGGCTGGATCAAGTACAGCGTATAAAGTTTATTTCACTTCAGCAACTTGCTCGGAGGAGCACTTCGCTCAGAGCTGACAAAATTATTTTTTGTTTTTCTAGTTATGGGATTGCCCTAACTATGAAATATGTGTCCCTGCCAGCCCCTCAAACACATCCTGCATGGAGATACGGGGCATCAGCTGAAAATGCTGTTGGAAAAAGGCAAGAAGCAACATAAAAGAAAATAAAAGTCCAATAAATGAAGGTGAAATCTGTTGTGGTCTTGTGCAATGAGAGAAAAAATAAAATCTCTTTGTAGAAAAAAAGGAAATGGAGGAGTTCATTATTTTTGGCAGGACTTCTGCACATTTTGCTTATCAAGGGTTCGTCACAGGGAGGGGATTATTTTATAGTCTCATAGAAGTTCCCTCCCTTCTTCAGTTCTCCCGATCCCAGGCTGCCTCCCTGCAGTCTGAGGGGCCTCTTTACAGGATTACATTTCCACTTCTTTTTTTTTTCTGGATGGGGTATTTTTAAAAGACAGATTTATGCAGTTCACCATGCGTGTTCAGTGCTGCTCTGGGTATTGCTGCTCCTGCAGGTCAGTCCGAGCAAGGGACAGGCGCAGTGCTGGCTGGCTGGGACCGAAAGGGGAAGGCATCAGTCGTGGCCCTGATCCACTTTCCACGGCCATGACCCGGTGAATGTTTTGAGCTGGGATGAATCAGCCCTGCAGCCCTGCACCCCCCTTGCCCGTCCCCTCCTCGTGCCAGCTCCTGTGCGCTGTGTCCACATCACAGCACTGACCGGACACGGGGCATCTCCAGCGCAGCTGGTGCTGGGGATGGAGGTGCCGCTTTCTCTGTTAGACCCGTTACCACCTGGATGTTTCAAGCATTTCTGAGCACAGACCTCCAGGACATTGATTCCCGGAATATCTATTGCCAGCAGGTAACTCACAAGCTGGGGCTTTGCTCCTCGGCGCAGAGCACGACTAAAGGGTTGAGCCCAAAGGAGCTTCTCCTGCTGAGCACAGCTTCTACTGCATGTTTTTTTTGGGGGGGAAGCGGTTGCCACAGCAGTGCAAGTGAGATACAAGTTCCTGCTGTGACTCCAACCTGTCAACCCTCGCTCTGTTTTTCGGGGTCTGGCCTGGTGTTAATCAGAAGCTGCTGAGAGATGTGATTGAATGTGAGGAGGAAAAACCCATCAGCAAGGAACATGATCTCTGGCAAAGGGCTACAGTCCACCTGGGACACGGTGAAGGTAGGAGCGCGTTAACCCACATGCTCTGCACAACATTTATCACCCCCGGTGCTCTGCTGAGGTTATTTGGAGACTTGTCCTTCCACAGCCAGCCCGCTGCTAATGAAGATACCCCGTGGCATCCAACGAGCGCTGCAAAACTGCGGAGATGGGAGGAAGATGAGAGCCGTCTAAATAATTTTTCAGCTTGGGAAGTTTAGCTGCCCTGAAATATCCTGGCAGCAACCGCCCCCGCGGGACCCCCCCGCCTTCCCTGCATACCCCCGCGCCCTCCCTGCTCCTTCCCTGGGGCCGGAGCTGGCAGGGTCCCTCTGGTCCCCCTTCCCT
>NW_008794731.1:2068507-2104485 GCF_000699145.1 Aptenodytes forsteri | reverse complement strand
CGGGGCTGAGCCCGGCTCCCCCGAGCCCTGCAGCTGCCCCAGGCAAGGCTGAGCCCGGGTCCCCGCCCCCTGCTCCCACGCAGCTGGGGCTTTTTGGGGTGTTTTTTTTTTGCTGCCCGCTTGCTCTGGGGAGGTGGGAACGCGCCGTGGGGTGTGCAGAAAGGATGCTCTTGACAGGCTGGGCGCTTGGCTTGCTGCGCTTCGCCCTTCCTTCTTGTGAACGGGCAAACAAAACCACGTTTAAACAGAATAGCAGATAATTTGGGGGGGGGGCAGCGGTTGCCACAGCAGTGCAAGTGGGATACGAGTTCCTGCTGCGACTCCAACCTGTCAACCCTCGCTCTGTTTTTCGGGGTCTGGCCTGATGTTAATCAGAAGCTGCTGAGCGATGTGATTGAATGTGAGGAGGAAAAACCCATCAGCAAGGAACATGATGGTTTTTCCTTTACCTGCGGGTAAAGGAAATGGCGCGGTGCACCAGACGGGGCAGGTGCGGTCTCTGGCACTTCTCTGGTGTCCCTCTGTTTTGTCCCTGTTCTCCGCATGTGCACTAGGAACAACCCAGCCTGGTCTCTGGTGCAATGTTGTGGCTGCAGGGATGCTCACTGCAGCCCTTCTCATCCCGCCCCCGGCTAGAGTGCCCTGTCACTTTATGCTGAAGGAAAACTTGCCCATGCTTAACACATCAGAAAAAAATGTTTAAGAACAGTTTATCCACGTGAAAACAAGCTCCCAGCAATCCTGCCAAGATCAATGTGAACTGCTGAGCTGGTGCTCTGCTGTGAGCCACAGCTGGGTCTCACACACCTGCCTTTTCCAGGCATGTCCCCAAGGACACCTTGGGGAGAGGGAGCAAACAAGCCCTCCCTTCCCATGCTCTTCTCCCTGCCCTCTCCAGGGACATGTCCCACCTGCCTGCCCACGTGCTTGCTCCTCACCTAACTAGAAAAGAAAACCACGGGCTTTCTCCAGGTCAAACAAGATCCACACATGTATGAAACCTGGGGAGGGATTTAATCAATGCAGGTTTGTGCATGGGGCCCTGCGATGTTCAGCTTGGTCACCGCCCTTAGGCCAGCCACCGGGACATCGTACATGGGGAGCGGGGTATGGGTAGTCCGTTCTCCTTGCATGAAATCCCAGGGAGGAACATGGTCCTGATCCAGGGTGAGTGCTGCAAAGAGGGCGTCTCCTCTTCCTAGCGCCAGTCTGAGGGTCTGCTCCGGCGCAGGGCTGGGGGTCACTGAAAGCGCTGCTCCACCAGCAGTGACCTGGCTGCTCCAGGTATCACCTGCATGGCTCTTCCTTGCCTAGCCTCTCCTGGGGCACCGAGTGAGGTTTTTCAGGGTGCTCTACTCATTAATGAGTTCTTATGAATTCCCCACTGCCTGGCCCAGCACGGCAGGAGGAGTCACTCTCCCAGCGTGGGAGGGATGCTGAGGTCTCTGAGCTCTCTCCTTTGGTCTGCATCATCTGTGTCGCTTCTCATCCTGCCCTGCTGTTAGCTCTCCTCAGAGGTATTGTTGTGGGAAGTGGAGCAGTTCTCCGGTTCCTTCGTGATCCCCGCTGAGCACTGCTCCACTTTGACTTTCTTTCTTCCTCTCATTGACTTCTTAGCTCCTGTAAACAGCAAGATGACCGCAGGAGTTAACCACAGAGCAATGGATTTACACGTATGAGGTCAGCGTGGCCTCATCCCAAAATAGGGACAGCACAGGAGAAAGCAAAGCTCAGCAAAGGAAAGATGAAGAGAAACCCCTCTCACATGTAAGATGCACGGGTACCTGGGGGAGGCTGTTGTGACCCTGGAAACAGAAACGACATGTGAAGCAGAAATAGGCAGAGAACCGTCCTGGTGCAGGAGTGTACCCGAGAGGGTACCCAGACCAGCGGGATACATTTCTTGGATTTCTCCCCCTTCCAGTGTGGTACATGGCACACATCACATGCTGAGAGAAGGGTTATGCCTCTCCATCACCCCATTCCTGCCACAACTGCATCCAGCCCTCACTCAGGACATCCCCATCCAGTTCCGGAGGGTCGGATGGTGTCTGCCCTGGGGAGCGCAGGGCAGCTTCCTCCCCATTGCTCGGAGCAGCTGGTTTTGTAGAGCAAATCCTCTTCTCACTCAGCTGCAGTGGTGTCCTCTGAGTGAGCAGGCACCTCTGAAAGCCGGGCGCAGAGCAAGGGGCAGCGCTTGCTTGTTAAACAAGCTCCCTTCATGCTTAAGCAACAGCCCTCTCTACATTTGTAATTGGGTCAACATCTCCCTGTCTTTACCGACAGTACAAAGGGGGTTATAGTAGCGGGGTATTTCTGACAGAGCACTTTTTAAGACTTGACAGGCACACTGCCTTATCCTTGCCCTTATCAGGAACAGTTTTCTGCTTATTCACCTGTAGGAAACACGGGTACAACACATTCCTCTGTCAGCAGGGAAAACTTCCACAGCCGCTCTGGAAGATCAACAGAGTTGGCAGAAACCTTTCTCTGAATGTCAATAACTCACCCCTGGGAATTTGGCCTTCTCCAATCACCACCTCCCTGACCGGCTAAGCAAACATGAGGGACTCAGCCCTGTTAGCTTAGGTGCTTGGGAGTGCTCTCCTGGCCACCCTGCCCAGGCTCCCCTGGCTATCCATTAGCAGGGGCTCCTCTGGCTGGAGACACAACCGTTGCCAAAACACGGCACAGCATTGTCTTATCGCAGGGAAACGAAAGACTCCACTGTATCACCTTGGGCAAACATTTGTTTGTAGCATGGCATGCACTCGGCGGAGGAGCACCCTCCTCTCCGCTGCAGGGAAGGCAGCTGGTACCCTCCAGCGTTTCTCACAGGAGCCCCTCGCGCAGCAGCAGAAGTTGCAGCCCTGAGTTGATGCCATGAGGAAATCCTCCTCCCTACCTTTTGTCCAGGGATCCTGTCCTCTTTTTCTCTTCTTCTGCAGCGCATGAGCTTTGTCTTTGGTGCAAAAATATTTCCCATCAGCCTGGGCTTCTTGTAGGATATCATCTTCATATGGGGCAGACACCTACACCAATGAGAAGAGCAGTCAGTCCACAAACTACCCTGGCTTTCCCAGGGAGCTGATGGCCTGGCTGCATTGCTGGGGACCTTTGTGACCATTGCTATGGAGTGGTGACAAATGTTGTTGTTCATAAACCCTCTTGACTAGCTGGAAAGAGTGATACCTCTATCCCTCAGCAACAAATTGGGTAACAGTGTGGGAATGGGGTCTTGCACCTCATGTAGGAAGAGCCATCACCTTCTGGAGTGAGCTCGGGCAGGGACAACCCATCTTAGACCTCTTGGACCCGACAGCCTAAGCTAATGGGCTGAGGAGAGCAAACCAACCTCACTGTCCGTCGTGTCTGGCTCATCGGATTCCTGCTTCCCAGACTCGGCATCATCGTCATCTAAGGAAACACAAAAGGAAGGGTTTTTTGGCTGGCAGGAGGCCCAACAAGCTCATGAGCAGATGCAGAGCCACCGGCCCAGGCTCTTGAGAGCCACTGAGGCAGAAAACAGACTCAGCAATAAACTGTGTTGCAAAGCAGAGGCACTGCGAGCTACGTGGCTTGAAATGAATGTTCATGGGAGATCCAACATGATTCTGTTGGGGAACCAGCTCCCAATAAAGCTGTATCCATAGGACTTTGCTACCCCAAGGTCGCAAGCGCTGCCCCGAAGTCTGTGACCACGTGGAGGTTGGGAAGCTGAGGCGTATTTAAAACCCCAGACTGCACCTTCCCGTTTGAGACCCAGGTGGGAAGAAGCGTGTCTGGGTAAAGAGGCCAAAATGGACAATCCTCAAGTTTGCTGCTGGTGCCGGTCGGTGGCTCTCGGCAGGGAACGTGTGCCGAGGAGCAGAGGAAAGAAAGACAGGGGAGCTGCTTCCCTGCCCAGCAAAAGGATTTTGCTGCACACAGGCCCCGAGGCTACACAACCCCAGACACGTACCTGCACGCACCAGACACGCACCTGACCTTTGCACAGAGTGAAGCTGCCCGGGCCAGGGACTGAGCCTTGCTGGCGGTGGCATCATCACCCTGTCTGCACCCACAGCAGCACACCCGTGCTGGCTGTGGAGGGGCAGAAAGGGCTGAGGACAGAGCTGTGCCCCTTCCAAGGGGCAGGGGCATTCCAGGACCTCAATACCTTGCTCCTGACACCCAGGTCTAGCCGGGGTGGGACTGTCGGCAGGGCAGCCTCCCTTGCTGACCTGGCCCAGGTGGGAGAGCAGACAGTGCTGCTTTCAGGCACTCCTAGAGCCCCTGTAGTCTGTTCCCATCCTCACTTTATCCTTCTGCGGGTTAAGGTTCACCAGAAAGTGCAGAAGTATTCGTGTATTGTTTCCTGAGCTTTGTGTCAACCTTAAGGTGAGAACTGAAGAAAGTCCTGTATTCCCACACCCAGAAGGTAATCAGCTGAAATTCTTCTGCTATGATGGTATCTCCTTAGCATGTAAATCACAGAGGACTCCCTCTTTTTTTTTTTTTTCCACCGTGCAAAATCCTGCTCCGGAGAGTGTTCCCAAACCGCTCTGACACGCCCAGACCAACTAATCCAGGCGAGCTCAACTTTCTGGCCAAGCCAGTAAGGCTGGTACCGAGCAGCACTCGGCAGACGTGCTTTCCGCTCCGCTCCCCATGGCTGCTGCCTCCCACCCGCCGGGCAAACCTGGTGCCCACATCCTGTGGCAGTCGGGCAGGGAAAAAGCACCGCGTGTCCCCAGACTAAGGGCACTGCTGGTTTTGGGGATGGAAAGGGCTCTTACGGGGGGTGAAGCAGGGAAAGGGAGGAGAGCATCCTGTCCTACCTGCTGTAGGTACCAGCATCCCTCGCTCCGCGCTCAGCCCTACGTGCTGTGCCAGCATAGGGCACGCTTTGGAGCAGGGGGGCACAGACAGGGATGGTTTTTCCAGTGCTAGTCCTGCAAACCTCTTGTATTTTTCCCCATCTCTGCTGGGGTGACTTCTGAGCTTCTGCTTCCCTGAGAGGGCTGGGTAATGCTGGAGCAGCAACATTGTCTTGTCGTGGCTCACTGTGGAGCAGGTTTTGCCAATGGGTCGGTGCTAAACTGACCTCTTTAGCTCCTGGAGAACTCCGTGCCCCACAGCAGCTGAGTGCAGGGTGCAGGGTGCTCTGCAGTGTGTTAGGGAGGAGAGCATCCTGTCCTACCTGCTGTAGGTACCAGCATCCCTCGCTCTGCACTCAGCCCTACGTGCTGTGCCAGCATAGGGCACGCTTTGGAGCAGGGGGGCACAGACAGGGATGGTTTTTCCAGTGCTAGTCCTGCAAACCTCTTGTATTTTTCCCCATCTCTGCTGGGGTGACTTCTGAGCTTCTGCTTCCCTGAGAGGGCTGGGTAATGCTGGAGCAGCAACATTGTCTTGTCGTGGCTCACTGTGGAGCAGGTTTTGCCAATGGGTCGGTGCTAAACTGACCTCTTTAGCTCCTGGAGAACTCCGTGCCCCACAGCAGCTGAGTGCAGGGTGCTCTGCAGTGTGTGCAAGGGCACCCCACGGGTCTGTGCTGGGCAGAGATACTGGGCTTTTCTCCAGAACAGCCAGGGTTATTTTCTCCCTATAGATACTGAGCCTGAATTTTGGGCATCCCTAGGGTTGAAAATTGAGCCCTCAAGGACAGAAATGTGAAACCCAAAGTTCCCCCCATAGCCCAAAAGAGCTGGGAGCCAGGAGCACCTGGGTCCCTGGAAGGGCGTCCTGTGCTGATTAGCTACTGCTTTGGTCAGGGGGGATTGCATGTGCACGTGGAGCCCAGCACAGAGAGCTCCTGGCTATAAGACACCTTCACCAAAATGTACTTTTTACTCTTGCTTTCTCAAATGTCACATTTGCCTGGGGCTTTTTACCTGCTTCTTCCTTCTGTGCACTGACAGCCAGTCTCACCCCAGTCTCCGGAAGGGCCTCTGGGTCGCTCGGCGTGGAGTTGTTTGTCAGATGTGCCCGTGAGAGTGCGAGCTGTAGGATACAGGGAGCTCAAATGCTGCCTTCGCCAGGCAGGAGGAAAGGGCCGTCCTCAGCCCCTACGCGATGACTGTGACACCCGTGGGGACGAGCATCGCAGAGGTGTTTCTATGCACTGGTGGTGTGTTGCAGGGGAGCCCAGCACGCCTCCTGCACCAACCTGCAGGACAGGGCACAGGCACTGCCTGTCCTTGGACCTGGATGGAAACCTCGCGGGCACCGGAGGGGAGGGGAGGTGGGGAACGATAGCCAGGGCTGAGCGGCTGTGGCTTTGCCATGTGCAAATATGTCCCCGTTGGCTTCACACACAGCAAAGCCATCCTCCCACAGGACATTAATGGTGGTTGTAACAGTGCCAGCACTAGTGCTGGACACCCTGGGGAGGGGAAGGGGCCACGGTTGATGCCAACATGAGCTGTACTCACCACAGCTGCATCCTCCTCCTCCTCCCCCTCGACAGCACCAGGCAGTGCCCGGGTGGCATTGGGCCAGCGGTAGGGGAAGTGCGAGTTGTCCCGCTCTGCCCCGTGTCTCCCGCAGGGGCCACGGGCTGTCAGCACAGCCGGGCTTTCCCCGGGGCTCAGCCGTGGGCTGCTGGCCCCCCGTGGCTCCCGCCGGTTGTGCCAGCCTGTTTCCCTGCCACGGCTGGAGTCTGACAGATCCAGCGGCGTGTCTACACCATCGTCCCTTGCCGCCTTCGCCTTTTCTTGGAGCTCGGAGCTGTCCCGGCTCAGCCAAAGCTCTTTCTCTTCCTTCCCATCTGCGGCATCCTCCAGGAAGGACCTTTCTTCCTTGTATCCTGGTGTGATGCTTGGCCATGGGGAGAGGGGCCGCTCCTCGGGCGCGAGCTTTGGGTCTCCATCTGCCTGATGGCCTGGCTGGCACTGCTGCATGAGGAAATGCTGCAGTCGCTCCCTGTGCTTGAGGAGGTGCAGCTTCTCCTCCAGGTGCTGATCCCTCACGTACACCATGGTGGCAGGGAGCTTTAGTAAGGCTGCACGATCTTCCCAGCCATCACGCGACCGCATCCTGCCATCGGTGTCTTTGGCCCTGAGCAAATGGCTGGAGAAGCTGCCGCCGTCCTGGTCGGCCGAGGCACAGTTGCTCGCCAGCCCCAGCTGGTGTAGGGAAAGGTGCTTGTGGAGGAGGCAGAGCTGCTCTCTCCGGGCGGTCAGTTTTAGGTTTTCGTAGGACGGAGCAACCTTGGGGGAGTCTGGTTTGCTTGCTGTTAAATAACTAAAAGAAGCAGGAAAAAAATAATCATGTTAATTAGAGAATTTTCATGTGATTTCCCAACTCCTGCAGGTGATGTGCGTGGTCTCTTCCTGCTCTTTCTGTGCCCTGTTGCCTGCTGCAGCTCTTGGCCCGTGCATCACGCTTGCCTTCGGGTGCTGTGCTGGGGAGGAGGATCCCGGTGGCTGTGGGGGTCAGGCAGCCAGCAGCGGGTCTCTGCACTGCGCACACCGCAGGAAGCCATCACCATCCCACCATCCAACAGCGCTCTCCTGTCCCTGGGCCACGGCAGCTCCAGGCAGGGGGTTGAGCGAGTGGAGGGGATGCAGTGACCGCTCACGTCAGCACTGCTGCTGAGAAGTCGCTTGTCAAACCATGCCTTACAGCCAGAAGCATCCTAACTCCCCCCGTTGGGCTTTCTTAGTGCCTTGGTGGGCCTGAAGACCTCCAGGACAGAGGAACAGCCCACCCTCCCCTAATCTCACTCAATGGGAGATTTTTACAGCCATGCTAAGAAGGTCGGTATGGTGCATGAACCTGCCCTGCAAACCGAGTCCCTGCTATCGCTGGTTATTTGGCAGCTTCTGTGTGTGCGAGCTTTTCCCGGGAATGCTCAGCAGGTCTGCTCCCACTCTGGGAAACTCGCTGTCTCTACAGCTGAACTCACTGGCTTTCCTCAGCCCTTTGTGCTTCTGAAATCAATGGGGAGGATAAGCCCGGGAAGTGCTGAGCCCTGCAGGAAAGCCCATTAGAACAGATAAGGAGGAGCAGGGATTGCTGCCTCCAGTGAGGCAAGTCCTTCTCCCGGCTGGAGGTGGGGGCACCCGGTTCACTTTATGGGTCTGTCTGACGAAGCTGGAGTAAGGAGAGGCTGATCTCGTCAGTCTGGATTCCAGTCATTTTTTGCTGGTGTAAACTGGGAGACCCCCCCCTCCCCAAGGCTGTGGGAGAAGTCTGGAGAAGAAGGTGGGAGGGTACAACGAATACCAGCCATCTCATCGCAGTCTGCCCGGTGGGACACCTGCAACGGGCCATGGATCAGGCCCACACTGCGACCCATGAGCAGGTAACTCACGCCTCAAGGCTGGGGCTGTGCTCGCGCTCTGGTGGGAGAGGGGTCTTCCTTGCCGGTGGGGACACTGCTGCCCCTGAAAGACTTTTTTCCAGGAGGCAGGGTCTGGAGCCGTGTCTCACCAGGGCAATGGTTCCGTGCAGCTGGTTGGCGATCCTCTGGGATGCCTGCGGCAGAGGGGAGAAAGTCCAGGTGAGCCGTTCTGCTGTGCACCCCGGGCAGTGAGCGGCTAAGGGCAGCCCTGCCGAGCAGAGATGCAGCTCTTCACCAGCGTGAACAAGACAGACAACTCCTAAGTGCTCTGTTTGATACAATTCTGGTCAACAGCTCAAGCATATTTTTATTGGTTTTCCCAGGAAATTTCCCCTTCATGTTTTCTAGAGGGATCTACAGTACTCTTTATTTTCTGGCTGCACTGATTTGTAGCCCAGGAGGTCTTGTGCCTCCTCTCAAGTCAAGCCAAGCCATAATTCAGTGGCTTAACCAAGATAAGACCCTGCAAATTCCCTGACCCCTAGTCAGGCCGCTAGACTTTATTCATGCAAGCTCCTGGCACGCACTGATTTGATGGGTGTATTTCCAGTGGAGTACCTGGCTGTGAGGCCAGGACATCATCATCTCCACCTGCTGTCATGAAAAGCTCACCACATGTTCTGACTTGACTTTCCCCTGCCCACCTGGAGATGTCACCAACCCTTCCTGTGATCCCTATTAATTATACTCACAGCCTGCCCGCAGCCTTACCAAAACCCCTTTTCACCTGCTCTTTCAAGTTTTCTGTGGAGTTCAGGTAAGCGAAGCCTGTGCCAAAACAGAAGCATCTATGTGGGTGTGTACGTGGGCTTGAGTTCCCACTACCAGGAGCAGGGCTCCAGGTCCTGCCGTGTCATGTCCCAGTGCCCAGTATCACCATATCACTCAGCATCCCTTGGCTGACACATACTCTCTATGTTTTAAAGGCATGGCAGGCTTGCATCAATGCACAAAATGGCAACCACTGAATGCCAGGCCCTCTGAAAATACCAATATTCATTATGCTGCAGATGGAGAGACATCTGCAATGCTCTTGGGCAGGGCTGCTGTGGTGTATTTGTTCTCAGTACCCACAAATCCCACAGTTTACATGTTCTCCAGGCTTTTCCAACACTCACAATGCTCCAGCTTCTTGCTTGCCCAGATAATGGAGAGCTGACCCTATAACTCAGGAGAAGCTACACTGACATGTGGCTCAGCACAATCTCCCCAGGTCCTTCACTCCTCAGAGCTTTCCCCAGCAAGACATCTGAGAGAGGAACCAGAGAGATGGGCAGAGGACTCAAGGATGCTAGGCGTGTTGTCATGGAGGTTAAGCACAGGAGCAAAGAAAGATGTGCACGCTCACAGCGGGGACGGGAGCCTGTGCCAAACTCTGAATGCTTTGCTTGCAGTGAGTGGCAATTTCTGCAGAGAGGATGCATCTGGCATTTGGTAGGTGCCCTCCTTGGCTCTGGCAATAGCAAATTGCCCAAGTCCGGCTAATTATTTTACCCCCTAAGTGCCTCCTACTCATTCTCTATCCTAGTCCACCCCCCTTGATCCAGTTCAGATGACCACAGTGGTGGGGAGAAGGCCTGAGGGTATCAGGCTACCTCTGGCAACTCACAATTTCTGCGAGGCTGACTTCCTGGAGGACAGTGCCCGGGGAAGTCCTTCTGCTTGGAGAGCTTCTCTGTCCTGCAGGCTTTTCTGCAAAAAAAGACACAACCAGCCACCGTGACGGTCCTGCAGAGCTGTTGCAGGCTGCCTTGCCCTGCCCTGCCCTGCCACATGCCGGAGTCTTGCAGCCTCCCGAGGACGCCGCTGGCTGGCACCAACCACCTCCTGTTGAGGATTTTGAGCCAAAATTTCCGTCTGGCTCAAGCCACCACCTGAAACGTACCCTCCATTGCATGTGTGGGTGGCAGCATGGCAACAACATGGTCTCTGCATGAAATGGGTGTCGGGTCCACACCTGCACAGCACTCATCTTACAGTAAGGGCACCCAAGCACTCTTTTGCTCTAATGCGTACCAGCTTGTTTCTCCCTTGACATGCAGTTCCCCCCCCCAGCAGCTATTCTGGCCATGGCAATGTCCATTTGAGCTGCCAACAGCTTGGTCTTTGCTCTTGAGACCCTTTCCCAGAGCAGCTTTGCACCACGGCTCAGTCGCTCTTCCTGTCCCCAGGTCCCTCGAGGGCGGTGGGAGCCAGCAGCACCCACCTTCTCCCAGCTCAAGGCCTGGCACATCATGGTGGGCTTCTTCGGCTCCCCTGTGAGCTGCTTGCTCGCTGCCGGCGTTCCTGCTTGCTGGGGACAGTAAAGCCAAGGGGGAGCTGGGGGTGGAGCCGCTTTCTCTGGAGGCGACTCCTGGGGGCTTTGTCTTCTCCCTGTTGAAAACAGAAGGACACAAATGAATGAGAAGGGGCAGGAGAAGGAAATCACCAGTTTGAGAGCCACTGTGCTGGGAGTTCTAAGTTATAGAGCCCGATATATAAATATACATATTTATACATATATATGATTCTATGTTTGTGGATATACCGGCTCCTCAGACTCACCTCCTTCCATTGCAGCTTATTGCTAGCTCAGCTGCAGTCTGGAGCATGGGACAGAGCCAGCACAACAGCTCAAGGTCTGATTTCCCCACTTGCCTGTGGGTAATGTCGCAGGAAGCCACGACGTTGGGTAAGCCAAAACCCAACTGTGGCTATTGCAAAAGCTCTGTGAGAACCTGTACGTCCCTGGCTGGGCTTTCAGCCTGATGCAGGGGTGGATTCAGCACGGGGATGTGGCAGGTGTCCCCCTTCACCATATCGAGCTGGTGGGGCTGATGCTCTCGGTCACTACGAGGGAGTCACTGAGTCTCGGAGACCCATGCTTATGTCATGAACAAAGTGCTGGCTGGCCCCTGATGCCGAGACATGGGTGTTTGGCTGGAAATCTTCCTATCCAGCAGCCCAGGGAAGAACAGAGCAGAGCAGGAGTGCTTGGTGCTCAGCAAACCCAGCCCGACCTACAGCTCTGTAACTCCTCAGGCCTTGGGAAGCGTTGGGGAGTAAAAGCGAGTTTCTCTTTAAGTGGATGGAGCTTCTGTGCTCCAAAGAAAACACATTTCTAAACTAATCCCTCAGTGCTAATTCCTCTGGACTTTAAACCCTTGAGGAATGAGCTGACTTGTATATATTGGCCAGCCTGGCAGGTTACTTGGCTTTCAGCACAGCGCTCTGCTGGGATATGAACCTGTTGGTGCAGATCGCTTCTCCCTCTCAACCCTGTCTCAGTCCTTTGTGTGTCACTCTCCTTCCCCAAAACACAACCTGCTTCCTGCAGACCCTCTCTGGCTGCTGCAGGAGGGGAGCTGGTGCCATGGAAAAGCCATGGAAGCCCAGGCTGAGGTCCGTGGCCAAGGTGAGCAGCCCAGGGCTTTGCTTCCCATGAGCAGTCCCCCATGGGGAGTTGTTGAATACCCTTGTTACCCAAAAACTGAATCCTTGGATGCTGGTGAACAGGGGAGTGAGAAGAGGTCAACAAGGACTTAGAGACTGTTACGGGTGTTTCAGTGTCTAACATCTACAGGAATCTGTAGGAGTTAGATG
Source organism: Aptenodytes forsteri (assembly GCF_000699145.1). Lineage (NCBI taxonomy): Eukaryota > Metazoa > Chordata > Aves > Sphenisciformes > Spheniscidae > Aptenodytes > Aptenodytes forsteri. The sequence goes on along the minus strand of NW_008794731.1, from coordinate 2,092,574 downwards.
CTAAAATACCCCTGAGGATACTGCGGTCTGGACGTAGCCCTGCTCAGCTGCGCGGATACCTCTGTCCTTACCAACACCCCCCATAATGAATGAAATCCAGGAAAGCACTTACTCCAGGCTCCGGAGCCTCTTCAGTTCTTCCTTGAGAGCTTTGTTCTCTTCCCTCAGGCGGTTCGTCTCGTTAGCTGCAGGGACACAAGTTGTGCCGTGGATTCAGGCATCGCAAGGAGAGAGCTTGATGCTCCTCGCAGCTTGCTGGGGTGCATGGGGGAGGAGGAGGGAATGGCACCAAGTTTCGGAGAGATGCCAAATTTCCTTCCTTCTCTGAAAACACGCTGGGGGCTAAGGGATAAAAGGGAGCAACTCTCTGACTCAGGTTTGGTCAGGATTGGAGTCTGCTTGCAGCCCATCCAGCTCGGGGGGAGAGCGTGATCCAGACGGGATGGTGGCTGCAGCACGGTGGGATGGACCCAGCCGGCACCCTGCCTGCGAGCACCACGGCTGCCTCCGAAGAGCGGGTGCTGTGCTAGGGGAAGGGCTGGGGGCCTCGAGTGGGATCGGATGAAGGCCGGAGGGAGCCGTGAGTACCCAGCAGCCAGGCTGCGAGTACCCTGCCGCAGTGAGGAGGCAGCGAGCATGAGCAGGCAGGCTCCCAGGCAGGGTGGGCTGCCGCCTCGGCTTGTTCCTGCTCAAAAGCAGCACTCAGGGAGCAATGGCGTAACAGGGGAGATAAACCAAGGGCTGCCGGCACCTCTCCATCCCTCCTAATGCCTCATCTCCTTTACCGCCACGACCCTCCCTGGGCCAGCCAGATCCCCAGGGAAAAACACCCCATGCCTGAGCGGTGCTGGGAGCTCTGCCAAAGGCTCGGGAGAAGATCCATCACACGTGTTGCTTGATTACCATTTACCCGTGCTGAGCTGCTGCTGTGACTTTCCTGTCTTTGCCAGAGTGTTGCTTCTGCAGTGCCAAATGCATCTTTTTTCCAGGCAGCTGACATGGCCTGGCCAGCTCGGGGCTGCTCTCGGCGTGAGCATCTCTCATTTTTCTGGAGGTGTGGAGGGCTGCAACCCCCCAGCTCTGCCACTTTGTGTGAGTGGTTATCTCTGCTTGCAGGGGGACGTGGGCTGCCATCCGCAGTCCTGGTCAGATCTGATTTTTCAAGGCCCCCACACTTGCATCGGCTCCCTCCCTTCTCCCCATCCCCAAACCCCTCCTGGGTGCCCGGTCACCGGGGGGCAGCTGACGTGCAAATATCTGTGAGAGGCATTAACTGAGCAAAGACGCAGCCAGCCGAAGCCAAGCTTACAACAGGCGGTGGTACGTACTGAGGATGAAGATGTGCTGCAGGCTCTGGAAATGGGAGGTCTCATATTCATTCTGCTTCTTTTTCGCCAGCTCTTGGGTGACCATGCATCTGTCGCAGAGACCCGCTCGCAGCCTGGAGGAAAACCCACGGCCGGCAGCTTGTTACCACACGGTTCCCATGGGGGAAATAAGCTCCTGCCCTCCCCATGGAGAAGAGTAAGCACCCAGTCCATCACCCAGAATTGGTGAGAGGGGTTATCACCCATGCACCCCAGCCCTGGCCCTTCCACCACCCCAGATCCAGTCCCACCACCATCAGCTTCGGAAAGCTCCTCTGCGTGTGTCCAGGCTCCCACAGCTCTCCCAGCAGCCCAGTATGAGCAAAAAAGAGGTTCATGTGCTACACCCCACTTCTGGGAAGACAGCAAACCCCAAACTCTCCCCCTAGGAGGGTGCACTCGCTGCCACCGAACAGCACCCTATTGAAAAATAAATCTTACCTGTTTTCTAACACCTTCACATTTTCTTTAAGGGCCTTCTGTTGTTCCCTTAACTGGTGATTTTTAGCAAACAACTCTTCAATTCTCTGAGCATCACTAATTGAAGAAACAGAACAAAGAAAAGAGGTTTATTAGATTTCTCCCCAAAATCTGTGCCTTTATCTGCAGCACCCTGTCAAGGGGAAGGATTTCTGCCCTGAGCCCGCCGTGCTGCTCACACTGGTATGGCTGAATTGCTTTTGCTTGTGTGGCAGGAAGGGAAACAAATGTGTTAGAGCCCAGACGCTGCCCTGTGACACCTGCCCTTGGAGTTAGCAGATTGCTTCCTGCCGTTTTATTGCTTCCCAAGAAAGCAAGTGCCTGCCGGCATGAGCATCACTTGCCAGGGGGAAGGTAAACTGGAGGTGGGCTGGGATCACCCCAAGCCCTGCCTGTGCTGGGGACTTGCACGGTGAAAGTCACCAAAAGGTTTAAATTTGGCAGAGCAAGAAAGGCAGACTGGGCTCTCTAAATCAGGCAGCCTCGGAGGAGTGCCTGGGAGGTCTGAAAATGAAGTGGTGTAACCTCCCCTCCGCCCCCTGTCCCGCCGCGACGTGGGTAGAGCAGACGTGGTGTTGCTCACCGGCACTTCTCCGTTGTCAGCTCCGTCAGCTTGTTTTGCAGACCTGGAATAATTAACAGAGACGGAGAGGTGGGTATTTATTGCCAATTCCCTGGCACTTCGGAAACAAAACGCAATGGTGGAACTTCAGGAGGGTGCCTGGCTTTGCAGAAACCTCATCAATTTACAAACCTTATTTCCAAGAAGGAATAACACATTGCCTGCGTTAAACAATATCACAGTTTAATATAGCTGGAAAAGTTGTACAGAACGTGAGCACATTTTGTGTATTTCCACTCTTTAATGAGTTTGCATTTCCCCCCCACCCCCAAAAAGTCTGTTTCAGTTTTGTTTCTACTTATTTCTCATTACAGCACGCATTTCCCAGGTGGGCAGTATTTTATACCTCTCAGGGCTGCAAAGCATCTTGGAGGATATTTACAGCTCAACAAGAATGGCTTTCATTGACGGATCTGCAGACGTTACATCTTGTCAAACCCATTTCATGCAAATTAGATGTAAACATGTGGTTTAAATTGCTCAACAGTTTCCTCTAACTCTCACACATCTTGGAATTACACAAGAGCAGAATGAATTCATAAGCCAGAATCCTCCAAAAGCGCTGTCGTTTTGTTCATCATATCGATACTGGGAATTATTCTAATAGGAAAACAATTGGATTTGGCATTTGGTTGCTTAACCTAATGGTTCTTATTTTAATAATGTATGACCCCAGGAATAATTTATTCCCTAGAGGAACAGACTATCTAACCTGCGTCTAAGGTTTTCTTAAACAGAGCCTCACAATCCTGCTGCTTCAGTCTTATAGATTATTGCATCTTTCCACTTTCCCTTTGATCCCTCAGTAACCAAATACACTCCAATCCATGTCGCTCGGAGAAGATGCCCAGTGGGTGTGCGTGTCACTTCTGCAAACCTCCCAATTCACCTTTATCACAGACCACGGCAGCAGGAGCAGGAAAGGAGCCAAATCCCCCGTGATTAATGTTTGAAGCAAGTGGGATTCCTGCAGGTGGGATGTCTCCAGGGATATCGGATGCAGGAACACCCTCTCTTCTGCTCCTCCTCATCGTCCAAAAAGTTACTGATTTTCTCAGTAAACCTTGTTCTCCACTGGGGTAAGATGGATAAACCATACCAAGGTGCTATCAGATGGTGTGGTCCCCTGAGGGCCAGGCTGTGACCCTGCGTCCCCATCCATCCCCGTGGGTGATGCTTGCTGAGCCCTAATTCCCAAAGCTCCCTAATCCACACCTGCTCTTCCTCCCTTCAGGTTATTTCAAACCAAACAGATCAAGGTAGCATCACAAGGAAACGGACCTCTGTTAGTTTTTAATAAGACTTCTCATGTCTCCTTACCTTGGACCTCTTTCTCATGGATTTCCTTGAGCTTATTCAGGAACTCTGCAAAACTCTCCGTGGTCATGTTCAGGGCTGTGCCACACACCGGGCTGCTTCCAGCGCAAGGATGTCCTTTCGTTTCAAATTATTCAGGTTTCAGCCTAAAAGAGAAACAAAAAGTCCAATAAAAGAGAAGTGTCTTGTGTGTGTGGTGTTCTGGAAAGTCTTGAAAACAGGACAAAGCCCAAATCTAGAAAGTGAAATAATTTGCTAAACCACAGACATGCACAAAGCAGCAGGCTCATCCGGGGAGGCATTTTCAGACCTGTTCACCCTGCCTCAGCCCCAGGCTGGGGGCACAGGCAAAGCAGAGAACGATGGCTTGGAAAATGGGAGAACTGAAAGCCCAGCTGAAAAATCAGATTTTTCCTCTATTTTTTGAGCTGTTTAAATCACTTTTCTCTGGGGTGAGACGGGGCAGGGTATCTTCTTGAGGAAGGGATTGCAGGGCTCGTGTCGGGACCGCACTGCTGGGGACTGATGATGGGAAAACTCGTGGCAGCTTTGGTGCTCGAGCCTGATGGACCCATCTCCTGCTGGGACCTGAGATGCTCCCGTGCATCCCTTCTCCCTCTGGCACCACGCACAGCTTCTACGGAGGCAACACGTACCACTCGGCCGCCCTGCTGTCATCGCCAGGCTCCCCACATGCCCTTGCTGGCTGCAGCCTCTTCAAACCCTTGGGAGACACCAAACTGAGTGTTACTCACCCCATTTTACAGAGAAACCTGGAGAGGTGATGCACAGAGCCAAGCCCCGCAGGAAGCCTGGTGTGTGCAGAGCACCCGTGGGGCTGAATGTGAGCTGGGGCACCCCTGGGTGCGCTGGCTGTCCCCAGCCCCTCCGTACCGGGAGCAGTGTCCCAGCTCCTGCCCCAGGCTCATGTCTCCGCTCAGCCTGCCCCTGCCTCAGTTTCCCCATTGATGTTATGGGGTTATTAATGCTTCATCATGCTGAGTGCTATCACTTAGTGTTGGCAGTAGCATTCTGTAATCCCCAAGAACAGATGAAGTGCTCTGCTTTCTAAAAAAACCTTGCTTTTTCCTTTTTTGGTTGAAAGCTCCCCCAAAAAAACGGGGAGGTGGAGAGCAGCCCACACCACCCCCAGCTCAGTAAGCTGGGAAAGGCAGGAGGTAAACAAACAGCCTGAAAGTAAAGTGGGTGTTTTTAAAGAATTTTTCCCTAATTTTAAGAATTTTGCACTAATCCCAGTGACCATAAATTTTGAAATTACTAGCAGGGATGGAAAGCAGAAACTTTGGAGATGAGAAAGTCATTACATCAGTGATGACCTCATTTCTCCCTGGGATGGTGATGTTGGGATAAACTCTTTCCTTTCCATCAGCCAAAGCCTCGGGGAGTCTTCGATCCCCTGGAATAGCTGTGGGCCCAGGTCCCTCCTGGACCATGGTGGTACCAGGGAAGGGCGTGTGTCTGAGCATCCCTGCAGAGCATCGTGGAAGGTCCCCCGGGGTTTGGGCAGGAGGGGTGTGCAACCTCCCTGCCTCCCTGAGCAGGTCAGCAAAGCCCTGCTCACCCTGGGGTGTCCTCCAGGACCACCAGAACCACGCTGGGAGAAGAGGGACTTCCACATGAGGGCATTCAGCATTGCCACATGGGAGCTTCTCCCCTAAAAGTCACGCCGGGTTACTGAGTCACGGACGGTAATCCCATTCCCGACGAAGCACCTGGGCACTCAGCCTTCAACCATGCAGAGATGACCAGGGAGAAAACCTCCTCTCTGTTGTTTGAAGGTGAAAGGCTGGGCTGGGACCTGGGTTTTGCAGCCCCATGGTGGCATGGGGAGGTTTCCGCCAGGCTCCGGCACGCTCCCAGCCCGGCTCCCTGCCGGCAGCCCGCCTGTGCCTTTATCTGCATGCAGAGCAGAGGTGTGCCGGATCGCCTGCATATGCAAGATGTGGGCACGCAGAGCTGGAAGAAGAAACTTTCCCCTAAAGCATCTGATTTTCAAAAGAAATGAGGCACGCGCCAGCGAGCACAAGCAGGGAGCTTGGCTTGTGTGCTCTCAGCACGCTTGGATCAGTGAAACAGCTTCCTTGCCTTTTGTGCAAACAAGCAGAGATCTCGCTGTCTGGAGAAACAATTAAAAAAAATATTCATTGCTCCCACTTCCCTGGGCAGAACCCACCCTTTCCCAGGGCTGGGTGATCTCTCCCAGCAAGTAAAAGCCACCCGAGGCACGGTGCGGCTTGTCGCGGCTCGTGCAGCTCGGGATCGGCTGCCGTGAAATGGGATTGGGAACTGATGTCTGCTGCTCAGCCCCAAGAGCCATAGCTGAATAATGAGCTAGGGGAAGTAATACCCGGCTCTACTCCAAAAAAGAAAAAAAACCCCAACCCCCTGATGTTAATGGGAAGCACTTCCCGGGATCGCCAAGTCCTAAATTCGGCTCTGCCCCAGGCAAAGCACCTCCCCGGGGCTGAAGGGAGGTTGTGAGACCCACCGCTGCTGTTGCGGGGCTGAAACCCTGAGTGCCGGCTGGGAAGGCTTTGAAGTGCTCAGGCACTAATTCCCGTTGCATTCCCCAGTGCTGCAAACTGGGAGCAGAGCTGGTGGCGGCCGCGTGGGCTTCCTATGGTGCTCGCTGGTGCCAGATCAGCCCCTGCCCACCCTGGCGCTGCCCTCTCGCCAAGGCTGGTGTCTTGCAGGGCTAAACACTACGGGGCTCCAGCTGGGTCATCCCGGGAAGGCGACATCCAGGCTGGGGCTCGTGCCAGCCCGCGGTTTGGGGAGGCAGGGCTGGGCTTGGATGTGGTGGGAGGCGGAGGGTGCGGGGGCAGCCCAGGTGCTCAGCGTCGGATCCGGATCCCTGCTGCTGTGACTCAGTGCTGCGGGCACAGCCCGGCAGATCAGGATTTGGGGCTGGGGTGTGGGCAGCAGCTTCGGCTTCCGTGCACAGCTGCAGTGCCACCAGGGCTGACTTTCTTTTCCTCAGAGCCCCCAGGTCAGCAGGGATCTGTGACCTGCTGGGGATTCGATCAGTGGGGAAAAGCTATTGCCATTTTTGATGCTCTTTGAGATGCCAGCATCCATCCCTGCCTGCAGATGGGACTGCCACTCTGCAGCAAACCTGGTGAGGACTTTGGGTCTCTGGTCTGTGCACACACACGGTTACACAGATGTTGCACGAATGTTGCCCCCTGTGTATCTGTATCCAGGATTCGGCCTTTTGCTGCAGCAGAGCAACCCCGCAGACAGCCCAGGCTCTCTGAGGGGTTTGGCTTTGCTACCTTCTCCCCTGGTGTGGACTGGCCAAAGCGCGAAGCTGCAGCCCCCGCTCCTCCGCCGAGAGGATTTATTGAGGGAGATTTATTGATGAAGACCAGACCACAGAGTCCTGCAGCCTAGAGCTCACTCCCTGAGACAGGGATTTCATTTACAGCCCTGAGCCCTTTCCAGAGCTGTCACTGTAATATACACCCGGAGGTGCTGGATGCGGCCCCACAGCAGGGCTAGGAGCAGCCCTTTGACGTGCCGGTGGGCCCAGGCGTATTTCAAAGTGATGGGTGCCCTCTGCAAACAGAGCCCCAGTGTTGGGGACCAAAGGCAAACTCCTCATCCAGCCCCTAAATCTGGTCGGTTTGGAAAATCCAAGCCCCCAGGGCAGGGCTGTTGCTGATGGCTGTAGCTTTGCTCACCTGCTCTCCACGTCCCTCGATGCTCAGCTCAGGGCGGGACACGGGGTCCAGGTCGGGGCACAGGGTCCCTGGCACGTCAGCTCTCACACATGGGGCTAGGGCAGCCCCCGGCATCGCCTGGGTACCGATGGCATCGCTCTTTGGGGCGGGATGCTCCTGGCTGTGGCTGGGGAAAGGAAAAGCGGCAGGGAGGTTATTTCCTAGCCCATGCCAGGGGGCTTGGGAAGGGATGGACTCGGACAGTTGGCTCTGACAGCACAGCCGTCCCCCATTCCCTGGTCCCTGGGGGGTTTCTGGCCTCTCGTTACCACCCCTGGTGCTGCCGGTCACGCTTGCATAGAGCCACAGCACATCCTCACCCTCAGCACTGTTTCCTTTTAGAAGCATAAAGCAGCTCATTAGCTAAATGAGCTTAAGATGTTAAAAAAAAAAAGGCAGGATTCTGAAGTTTTGACACTGTCAGATCAGTGAAGCTTAATGGATTTACAACCAGATATTTCCCCATCAGCAACGCTGGAGTTGTTCAGCTTCAGGCTGGATTTATGTAATATACCTTTTGCTGGGCGATTGCCGGGCAGGGCTGCTTTCACCAGCCAAACTTTCTTTTCTTGGCTACCCTACTATGTTCCTCATCTAATTTTAGAATGGTAAATTGAATTTATACCCAGAAAAGCTGCCTGAACACTCATGGAAAATCTGCATTGCCAGGAGTATTTTGCAGGCCAGCGTGAAGCTGATCCTCTTTGCTGATGTACTGTGCATTTGGCAGATTGGAGAGGGCTGCTTTCACCAGCCAAACTTTCTTTTCTTGGCTACCCTACTATGTTCCTCATCTAATTTTAGAATGGTAAATTGAATTTATACCCAGAAAAGCTGCCTGAACACTCATGGAAAATCTGCATTGCCAGGAGTATTTTGCAGGCCAGCGTGAAGCTGATCCTCTTTGCTGATGTACTGTGCATTTGGCAGATTGGAGATGTGTGTGTGGGTTTTTTTTTTTTTTCCTGGGCCTTTATTTATTTGTATGATTTAACGGGGCAGGCTGGTCTCGGACAGTTGGCTCTGACAGCACAGCCGTCCCCCATTCCCTGGTCCCTGGGGGGTTTCTGGCCTCTCGTTACCACCCCTGGTGCTGCCGGTCACGCTTGCATAGAGCCACAGCACATCCTCACCCTCAGCACTGTTTCCTTTTAGAAGCATAAAGCAGCTCATTAGCTAAATGAGCTTAAGATGTTAAAAAAAAAATGGCAGGATTCTGAAGTTTTGACACTGTCAGATCAGTGAAGCTTAATGGATTTACAACCAGATATTTCCCCATCAGCAACGCTGGAGTTGTTCAGCTTCAGGCTGGATTTATGTAATATACCTTTTGCTGGGCGATTGCCGGGCAGGGCTGCTTTCACCAGCCAAACTTTCTTTTCTTGGCTACCCTACTATGTTCCTCATCTAATTTTAGAATGGTAAATTGAATTTATACCCAGAAAAGCTGCCTGAACACTCATGGAAAATCTGCATTGCCAGGAGTATTTTGCAGGCCAGCGTGAAGCTGATCCTCTTTGCTGATGTACTGTGCATTTGGCAGATTGGAGAGTTTTTGTGTGTGTGTTGTTTTTTTTTTTTTTCCTGGGCATTTATTTATTTGTATGACTTAACGTGGCACAGGCTGTCCTAAAATGGAGCCCAGCACTTGCTCTCCACCACGCTGGTTTTGCGCACAGGTGTTGGATAGGGGCTGGCAAATTGCAAAATTACCTTCCGATGGGTGAGACAGGAGGAGCAGCTTTGGCTCTCACCTCACCAGGGAGAAGGATAAGGTGTCTTCCCCCGCCTCGCACAACCTGAAAATCCTCCCCGAAGCAGGGCAGCCGCTCTGTGCTGCTCCGCCAGCCCAGAGGCCGGTTTTCAGTGAGCCCTTGCTGCAGACACCCTGCCCCAGGGTCGCCTCCGCTGACTTAAGATGGGGATCCCACCCAAGAGGTGCGGAGCTGCAGCAGGGCTACGAGCTGTCTTGATGGCCCTTTGGGTTTGCTGGGGACCGGCACTGGTTGCAGCCCCCTGAACAAGCTAAACAGGACAGGCAGCACTAGGGAGATGCTGTCCCTGCTCACGTGTGTGCAGACGTGCCCCGTTTCAGGGAGAGGAGAACAAGAGCGAATCCTCCAAGACAAAGCTCCAGCCTCAAGTCCCAACCTGCACACCCGTTTACTTCAACCCTATAAAGTCTGTGTTGCCATAATACAGTGCAGCCCTGGCTATCACAAAACCAGCAGCTCAGTTTCTACCCCGGCACCCCAGCCCTTTGGAGGCAACTTCTCTTTCTCTAACCACGATGGCAATCACCAAAGCAATGGGGATTTTATTCCATTACCTTATTTCTGCTTGAGGGCCCCTAGCTGTGAGGTGTTCTCTAGGCACAGGGACATCCCTCCTCCCAGCACAGAGTCTTTGCTGGCCTGGGCTTGCAGGATCACTAAAGCAGAAGCTGGTCCTCTGCAATACCTGAATACACCCAGGAACCAGAGTTTGGCTTTTTATAAAATTGGGGTGAGCAGTTAAGGGTCTGCTCTTGCACTGTCCCCAGCTGGGAGGGAGGCTTTGTCCTCCTGCTCCCCAGTCCCTGTGATGGGCAGCTCCCTGCTGCTTTGCTGAGGTTTAGCAGTAAATATTTGTCCTGCTCCCCGCTCCAGAGAGTGACCTGTACTCAGACCCGCCAGCCATGCCACGATGCTCCCCGGAGCGTGGTGGGCTTTGGCTGGATCCGCAGGCAGGTCTGTGTGCCCGCACGAGGATTTGGAAGATGATTAAAAGTAGCCACTTATCTGCCTGTGCATCTCAGGGTAACCACAGCTTCTATAAACCTTACTTAATTAACACCTCAGAATGCTCTGGGAAGTGGGTAATGAACCATTATCGCATTTTTCAGGCGATTTAATTGAGAAGCGGTGAGGCTCAGGGAATAGCTCAAGGCCCCATCTGGAGTGGAGGCGCACGGCCGCCACCTCCTCCCAGCCCAGCCAACACTCTCCCTCTGCCTCCCCCATCCCCAGAGCCCTTGTCTGGGGAAAGAGGGTGGTAAATACCCTGGGAAGCTCTGACAGACGGCAGTGTCACCCCATGCTTCGCTTGTGACCCCGTTACGCTGCACATGGCGCCTGGAGAGCATCTCGGTCTCGCTGTCTCCTCCTCCATGGCAGAAGACCTCGACAGCAGCATGCCTCGGAGCCCACGCTGCTCCTGACAGATGGAGAATCCATCATTCCTGGTCCTGCATGGGCAAGCAGGTCTTGCATGGGGTAAGGGGCATGAAGATCCGTCGTAACCATGCTCATATAAACCGGCACCTCTGCTCCTGCTGTGTTAGGGTGTGCGTGGGCATCCTGAGTCAAGCTAATGGCCATGCAAATTAAAAGAATAAATGTCTCTTCCTTGGATACAGTGCAGGTAATGAAGTCTTTAACTGAATCAGCTTTTCTCTTCAGCACTATTTAAAGAAGGGGTTATGTGCTAGGAAGATTCAGTCCTGCGAAACCATCCTAGGTACTTTGGCCCCACTGGTTGAACCAGGTCAGCCGGATGGGGGTGGGACAGCCTGGGGCACTTCTCCTCCATGGGAGCTCGCAGGGCCTCAGGGTGCTGGATCTGGCCCTATCCCCATGGCCAGGGCAGTTTAAAGCTGCTGGTGGTGCAGGTCCAAAAGCTGAACCAGGTGGCTGCGACCCCCTGCTGATGGGGATGCCCCAATGGGGGATGCCTGGGGACCCCTGCTGATGGGGATGCCCCAGCTTCAGGGGGCTGGGAGACCACATCAGGCTTTTATCCACTGACGTAAGGCTGAAGTCTCGGTGATCAGTAAATATTTCTCTTTTACAATAGCAGGAGCTGCAGGAAAGGCTCTGCTTGTTTTGAAGACGCAGGGCAACATTGCTGTGTTTACTACTATTCTGTCAAACAAGCTCCCCACCCACCCACAGGACACCTGCATGGGACACGGTTCCCTTGGCCATTGGTTGCTACGAGCTGCTGGGACCACAGTGGTGCCTGGTTTGGGGCGAGGGGAGGTCGGGGGGGCTGCGAGGGGCCCTTTCATTCACCATGCTCACTGCTCCAGTCTTGGGCAAGACCCTGCGCCTCGGGTTTCCCTGCACATCCCACGTAGCTCTTCTAAGGCAGTGACAGAGCAAATCTCTGGATGCTGCTTCTCTGCTTTCAAGGCTCCTTTTGGGCAATTTGAGCAATGACAGGGTTTCAGGTGTCATTCAGCTGAGGCATCCCCAGGTTGAGCGCAAGCGGAGCAGGAAAGGTGGATGCTTTCTCTTCCCGGCCTCGGCATCTGCTCCTGGTGAGGTTTGGGAGCCAGGTTCCCATTGCTGAGGTGGTACAGGAATGTGCTCGTGGTGTTGGGCAGCTGGAACAAGTGAGCTGCTCTGAAAGCCCTGGAGAAGCTTTGATGAAAGATGCCGGGAACTAATTCCACCAAATCTCCATCCTTCGGGAATTCCTGAAGCTCATGTCGAAACAAGGTGGGAGGTCCCGCTTACCTCCCCACTTCTGGGGAGGGAAAGTGCCCAACACCTCTAATTTGGAAGAAAAACCCACCCAGCGTGGCTTTGCCTTCCTCACAGCCATACATCAGTCCACCAGCTGCAGGCGCGTTTGCCAGGCAGAGCTAGTCCGCTCCTGAGCACAGCCCCTAACACACCACATATTTGCAGACTAGCCAGGACATGTGCACCCTCTCACCGCTCCCGAGCGGATCAAGGGCAAAGCTCAGTGGGAGATGTTGTATTTGGGAAATATCTGCTTCTTTGACAGGCTTGCATGGGACCTCGCTTCCCCACCTTGCTGGGCGGATCTCTGCCAGCTTCATCCTGCACCTGATCCAGATCAAGTGGTGACTTGATCCCCTCCAGGGCAGCTCTGCTCCACCTGGGCTTTAGCCCCACTGTGGCATCATGGATGGGTCCTCTCTTACCAGCTCAGCCCCACACTGTGCCATCCAACAAACAGGACAGCCACAGCCAGGCATTTTTATGGGCTGAGGCATCTCTGCTTGTCCCAAATGCTTGGTGACACATTGGTGTTGGGGACACTTTACTGCCCAGGCTGGGTTTTGAATCAATACCACACATCAGTGTCCTGTGTCCTCTGCTGAAGCTATGGGACGGTCTGTGCTCATCTCCCCTGTAAGTGCTTTCAGGGCATTCCCCATCACGGGACCATCCCATGCAGAGGGGACAAGGAGCAGGCGATGGGGACAGTCCAACCCCCAGCGGCAAAATCCCTGTGCAGGGAGGCAGCACGTGTGGACAGAGCCTCCTGCAGCAACCCCACCATCGCTTCCTTCGACCTGGATTTAAGGTAGGGGAGAGCAGGGAGGGGGACGGCAGCCCCCCATCAGCATCACACCTTGTGCCTGGGGCTGCCCCTGCTCGGGCAAGCTCCAGCGTTGCTGAATATTTGCACTGCCCGCAGGAGTGTATCTGCCTGCCCTGGATGTCCCATGGGGAATGCAATGGGGACAGAGGGTCTGAAGGTGGAGGGGACAGAGGGCCACCTCGTCCAGCTAGCAGAGGTCACCGCAGCCTGGGTCCCAGCTGCCATGGAGGAAAAAGGTGTTCTTAGCCCTGGCAATAGAGATGCGGTTGATTTAGGGTGGGAAAGGAGCCCCACGAGCCCATTGAAAGTTATTTACTGCCGAGTGCGCGTGTGGTTTGGCACAGGCCAGCGCTGTGCGAGATGCTGCATGGGAGGTGGATCAGGCATGAAAGGAGGTGATGCCCTCCCGGTGCCAGGCACTAATGCCCGGGTGAGCGGTGCTGCCTGCCCGGGACAGGCACCGCTGCCAGCCCACATGCTCCCGTGGTATATCCCGACGTGGCTGCAGACCCGGCTCTGCTTGCACCATGGCTGTCACGCACCCTGGATGTTTGCTCAGAGAAAGCTTTGATGTTTGCTGCCTCTGGTCCCTGCTCTCTAGATGCAAACATGACCAGACTCCCTTGTACTCACATAAGCCCTGACACCCACAAACTGCTCTGACCCTTGCACAGCTATTTTACTTCGCCCGAACTAGAGCTGGATGCCGTTTCTTTGCATTTCAGATTCCAGTGATATCTCATTACCTTTCATGCTCAAGTGGAAAACGCCAGAGGAGAAGTTTTTGTTAGAGGAGAGAAGAGCCCTGGGGTCCCGGCTGGGTAGTGGCTGCGTAGCCCAGGCTGGCTCAGCTCTGCTCCCTGCCAGCCCGCGCACCCACAGAGGCAGAGCTGCCGCTTTGCAACAAGCCATCAACTCCTCAGCTGCTAGAAAAATCCAAGTTTCCTCCGCAAACTCCAAGAGGAGACAGAAAAGCAAGCAAACCCATGACACGACAGCCTCTGCCCATCAGATGGGAGCTGGAGCAGGCTCTGGCTGCCAGCACCGAGTGACAGCTCTCCCCAGCACGCTGCTGCGTGGTTTTTGGGCAATTCTCCATGCACAGCTCAAGCCAGCTCCCTTCCCAGCTATGTAACGCTGCCGAGGATGCCGGGGACAGATAAAAATCAGTGCAGGCACAATACTCACATTGGGGGGCTGCCTCTGTGTGTCTCTCCCTCGACTCCTCTGGCTCAGTTAAGTTGTGATCAAGAGACGGTCATCTGGGACACGGGAGACAGGACTGAGCAGTGTGGGTGAACTTGCACAGACAATAAGCCATAATTTTTTTTTGCAGTCTGACTGGCTCTACTGGTTTGTGTTTCTTTGCCCCAGCAGCAGAAAGGAGGCTCAGCTTAACTAAAGCTGCCCAACAGGTTCTGCTATAATACAAAAAAAGTGGCAAGACCAGTATGGTTTGAACCCAGATAGAGATTTGATTGTTTTCCCGTAATTACAGTTCAACCTGTGCTGTTGGTTGAAGTCAATCACATTAGCAAACAGACCCATTTAAATAATTCATCCACCATTAAGATGGGAACTTTTTCATTTTACATAACCTGGCTCTTTCAGAGGGGAAGAGAAAAAAAAGAAAAATCAAATGTGACAGCAGCATCCTCCTACCAAACCCTTATGCACTTGTTTGCCTTGCTCGGAGGGATGTTGCCTCCATGGAGTGCTCTGCTGTGGCCTTCCTAGGAGGGTCATTTCCCAGTGGCACAGCTTGGACAAGAGGCTGCATTTGGGTTTGGGACCCTGCTGTAGAGTGGCATGGCCCAGGGCATGTAATAGGGCTGTGCAGCAAAGAGCCCCCAGCCCAAACAGGGCGGGAGAGGGGAAGGAACGTGCCCAAATTGACACAAATGGATACTTGCAAGTGCAGGATGAAAGCCCGTGGTCCTGGACTGTCTCTTGGGGGAACTTTGCAGCGGCTGGGGATGCTTTGGGGACCAGTGGGGAAAGGCTGGATGACTTGGGTGCCGATCCTGGCCGGCAGCCCCAGCTCAGCCCGGGTTACCTTCCAGCTCCAGCTGCTGACACAAGCAGCTTTCACTCCGAGCTGTGGGCCGTCAGAGCCGAAGGCAACGTGGACACATCCTGAGTCTTTGAAGTGCAGCTATTTCAGCATCCCCTGGGAAAAAGCTGGCACTGACTCCCCTGCCTGTCTCTGCTAAAGCTGGGCAAGGACAGCCTTCCTCCGCATCGCTGCAGACAGCAGTACCACACAGGGACTGTGAAAGCAAGAGCTACATTTGCTCCCCATCAGCATGGCACAAATAAAAAGCAACAAAAAGTTGTTTCCTACATATCCGAGACCCAGACGGTACATCCTGCTCGGCCGAGAGCTGCCCGGTGAGTGCAGGGCCCTGCTGTGCTGGCACAGCCACCTCCAACCGTGGATCCATGCTCGGGAGGGACACGGCTGTGTTGCTTAACAGGACACGTAAGCTGGGGAGGGTGGTTTCCCTGTGATATTTCCAGGGCTGGTGGATAGGGAGAGCTCCTGCAGAAGGGGCTTTGGAGCACCGAGGCTGAGCTCCTCCTCCGAGTCGTCCTGTGTGAGGAAGGCAGCTCTGCCGAGCTGCACATCCCCAGAGCTCGGTCCCCAGCCAACAGCTCAGACTCTCAGCCGGCGTAAAGTTGCATCCATCCACCGGCAGCAGTATCACCACACTGATTTACACCCCAGCTGCTGAGCTGGCTCCTTAAGTAAGCCTAGCACTGCGCTGAGCATCCTTGGCAACATTTCCCTGCAGCAATTGCATCGCCCATCTGCAGCTCTGCTGCCAAACAGTGGCTTTGAGCTTTGTTACCTGCGCACGGACAGGTCGGGCAGGCGGGGAGCAGCCGGGGCTCCCAGGAATGCAGCTGCACGCCCACGCTATGGAAATGGGCGGCAGGTAAACAAGCAGCCGCTTGATGAGCAGTGGTCCTCGGCAGACCTGTAGGGACTGTTTGGTGGTTGCTCTACATGCATGAAATTCCTGGCTCATTCCTCTGCAAGAGGGACATAGCACAGGGCTAAGGGGGGTTATTTTCCATCCGAGGCTTCTCATGAGCCATCTGCAATGGGCAGAGGGAAGCTCTTGGCCTCTTTATTCCCTTTCTCTTTCCTTGTGGGCTTTTTGTTTTACTGAGGGATATGGCAATTAGAGATTGATTGCTCGATATGGTCCGGTACCTCAGGCTGATGTTTACGGTGGTGGAATTAATGGCAACCACATGGAAGAGAGATCCTTGCTCAGACCAGCCCAGTGATATCATGGGAGCGGCAGTGGGGTAACAGGGAGGCACGGAGCTTGGGGAGATAACCTGCAGCAGCCAGACCTCCAAGCAGTGGCGGTGGGACATGCGGCAGAAGCCATGGGGGCACTGCCACTGTCTCGCGCCTGCCTCCAACAGTTCAGTGACTGCTCTATCTGCAGCATCTCCCACAGGGGCATTGGGAAGGGAAACACTAAAAGGAGGGCTTAATGGTAGCAGCTGCTTGTGGGGAGTGAGGAGACTCAAGACAGGAGCAGCTGCCTGGAAGGGTTGTGCTGGTGCACGAGAAAGCAGAATGGACATTTCTGGGAAGCAGAAAAGTGATGCACTTTGAAATAAACTCCACCTTGTGTTGCAGGTGTCTATTGGAGATTATGCAGACTGCTCACAGGAACCATGATTACACCAAAGATTGCTCTACTTCCAGGCTGAAAAGACAGAAGATCTGGACAGGACATCAGTTTCTTTACAACTGGGAACTTAAATAAAAAAAAAAATTCCAAACCCTTTTCTAGAAGAAAAAAAAGAATCTGCTGAGCAAAGAAACAAATCCACTAACACAACATGGAGGTATCTGATCAAGACTGAGACAGATGGCTGCAACTGGAAAACCAGCGAGACAGGAGAGTGTCTCTGCACGGGCGGGCAGGCAGGGAGGCTCTGCAGCACCGGGGCTGCGATGGGCAGCATGGAAGAAGTGGCTATCAGGTAATTGCATCTGGGAAAAAGCAATCTGGTTCAGAGCCAGAGCTGTCAGACACTGCTACCAAAACATATCAGCTGTTGAAGAGGATGATCACTAGCCAAACTCAGGGTAGAAATCCCTCCATAGTCACCATGTGCATGTGCTGCCGGGAAAGTGCCATGAACCTGTAAGAAACCTGTAGGAAGGTATTTGCCAGGGTGGGTGTCCGGAGCAGACTCCAGGCATTAGACTGAATGCATATTTAAAAAAAAATAATATAGGTCCTCCCCTGAATTGATTCTTTTTGTAAGTCCAGGCACATTTTTCCCTTTGTAAGCACACTTCTCACCCTGCCAAATTCCAGCTGTTACCTTTACTGCGCAAGACAAGAAGGACCTTCAATAGATTTCAACCTATTTGCTGGATGGAAAGGACGTGGCTGAAATCACAGAGGGAGCCTGTCCTCCCAGGACAGGCAGCCCAGTCTGAGGCCCATGCTGTGGGAGCCATCCCCATCCTCTGCCACGACCCACCTGAGCCAGGGCCCAAACAGCTGTTATTCCCAAAGCTGGTTGTTCTTTGCCCATAGCTTTAGAGACTATCTAAATAGGAGCCAAAGGGGGGGACCCCCCCCTCTCCTGCTACCAAAGAAAGCAACCCTCATAGTTTTCCCACTGCCTTTTTGTACGAGAGCACTTGATAACACATTAAAGAAGAGCAAGGTAATTGGTCTGAGAGCATCAGCTCAATATATGTAACAGGGAAACTGCTTTAATGGTGAGAAAACCCATTCCCTGAGTTGATTCATACTGACCCCCACCCAAAATCAGAAGACAAATGTGAGTTAGGCTTTCAGAGAAAAATGGGTGCCACAAATAATATTTGTTATGGATGTAGGTTATCCTTCATTCCACAGATTTCAAAAGAATGGGAAAGTTCCTATTTCATGGAAGAACTCCATGAAAGCACATACTCATTCCCACTGAAGGGGCCCACCACAGAGGGCTAAAGACACCCAGTGATTACAAGGTGGGGGGTCCTCCCCATGGGCTGGGCTGCAGTACCTGAGCGAGGAGCAGGGCAGAGCTGGAGATCACAAACAGGTTCATCCAAGAGTCCAGGTCACCGGGTGAGTTCATGGTGACATGGCCAGAGCTGGAGACCAGCATCCTGCAGCATCACTAGGACAGGGACTGACAGCCCCACGCTGGGCTGAAATGGGCTCCTGGGCCAGGGGTGTGGGTGGAGGCCCCAGGTGAGGCTGCTCAGGGCTGTTAAAGCCCATTAGTGCCCTCAGGGCCCTGACAAAAGCATCCCCACATCATTAGCGATCACTTATGGACACGAGGAATCAGGCAAACGGGGAGCAGAGCCCAATGCCTAATTTCAGGGTACATCCATAGTGCCAACTGCAGCACATTGTCAGTGATACTGGAGGCAACTTCATCTGCAGCATCCTGGGAGCCGGTGGCCCTGCAGTGTGCACCTCCCTGTCTGCTAATGTAACTTCCCGGGACCCCATTACCATTCTGATGAGTATTTTGAGGCCAAATAAAATGAAATAGAAACCCAGGCTGAGGAGCCAGAAGTGTCTGCCAGCTCCAGGGCAGGATGAGCAGCAGGAGCACCCACTGCAGTTCTCGGTTGCACTGCCCTCACCTTCCCGCTCCATGGCATGGTCATCCAGCACAAAGCTTTCCTGCCCATCCTTACTTCTATTTGGACACTAGGCAAGGCCACAGACTCTGTCGTCCACCTGCCTGGCCAACGGCTGCCTTTTTGCAAGAAGCACAGTCCTTATCCCTGATACAGTGTAGGTAAATAATAAATTGGGATTAGGCTGAAATCAGGACCTACCGGTGCAGCTTCAGCGGGGCAGGCAGTGCAATTAAAGCCCAGAGCTCCAGATGTCTTTGGTGATCTCAGGTTGGAGATCCAGCATAAAAAAGTCCATGTAGGGTTCCTTGCCGCCTCCTCTGTTTCATTCTTGTTAACAGTCATCTCAGTGCAGATTTAAGAAACGTTTTTCCAGGCTTGCAATCCTTGTTGCCTTGTCAGCAGGGATCCGGCATTTTTGCAGCCACGCTGAGCACAGTTTCTCTGAAGAAACGTTAGCATGTGTCGTGTGAACAGGAAATTTTTGGAAATACATCCTCTCCCGCGTTCGAAGGCAAGTGATGTGGGCTCTGCACGCAGAAACCTTGTCGGGAAGCGACTGTTCCGTCAGCACGGGTTTCCTGGTAAGCAAAGTGAGTTGAACGCAGTTGTCCGTGCCATGTACAAATCCATACTAACAGGGGAATAAAATCTTCCCATGGACTATGCAGGACTTTTCAACTTGGTCCAACAGCGGACCCCCACCAGTGGGTCCCTGCTGATAAGCCAAGCGTGGAGGTGAGGTGTGAAATGTCCCCCTTGCTCGGGGCTTCAGTGGGGTTTGTGGTGATGAGGACGAGCCTGACCTACTGCGGCTGAGGTTGATGCCTCCTCATTTCTGGCCCTGACTGACTGATGTTGTTACCGGACATTTGATATAAACCTGAGGGCACTTCAGAGCCTGATTCTCTTGGGCTTTTCATAAAGCCCCATAAAAGCAAACCCACCGGCTGATGCCCAGAGCTCTCCCCTGGCAGGAGCAAGCAGACAGGAGCAGCATCACTACGCTTATTTTGGGAGGACGCTGCTCTGCAGCAGGCATGCAGAAACAAAGGCAAAAAATATAAAGGGGAGCTATATAAATCCAACCAGGCAGATGTTGCAATGAGATAATGAAATTTTCCCTGGTTAGAACCACCCCAGCCGACAGCCCCGCCGTCCCCTCGGTGGGCAGCCTGCAGGCTATGGCAGGGCAGCACATATAGCAGGCAGCATCCACCAGAGGCTGCTCGCCGGCTTCGGAAAGGCCGCCGTTGCCTGCAGCTGCCTGCACGGGACGCGGCTCCGGGCCTTGCCTGGGGCAGGATCCGTGTGCCCGCAGCTCCGGAGGGGGTCCCGGCAGACCCAGCAGCGCTGGATGCTGGACCCGAGGGACGGATGCATCATCCCCTGGAAGACCGGGGCGAAGAGCTTGCTGGTTGCTTTTCTTGCCTTGCAAAAGTGGAACGACCCTGCAAAAGTGGGATAAGGAGAGATCAAGCTATATCAGTTGTTTGCAGGTGCTATAAGCATTTAAATAACACTAGATAACAAAGGCATCCCGCTTTTGTACGCTGTGGTCGCACCGTTTCACCCTGGGTTTGCATGGAGTGGCACTCGGTGACACAGGGAGCGGGTGAGAGGGAGCTGCTTTAACCCTGGAGGACACCCACAGATCTCCTTGGAAATATGCTTGGAAAAACCTTGTTTTAAGACATTACCTACCTTAAATTTCCATTACTAAAAGATATAAAAACAGATCAGCTGGGAGAAGGGTGGCCACTGCAAGTGTACTGAAGGCATGGACGGAATAAATTCAATTTTTACATGGGTTTTCCTCCTGCCATCTGCTCCTGGAGAGCGTAATTCAGCTTCTCTGAGTCTTCTCACTGACTTCAAAGCCAGGAGCTACCTGCTTGCAAGCCTCCTATCATAATTAACAAACTGGAGCAAAATGCGTATCAAGACAGAAGATGAACTTTGGGAAATCTCTAAACATTTAGACTCACAGCAAAGGGTATCACTTCCCAGACCTAAAAGCTTCACACTGACACAGCAGCACTGCAGGCAGGGAAAGGCTATTTCTGGAAGGGATGTTTGGTGTAAGGATATCAGTGCTTTTTGGGCAGGTCTTTCCTGAATCAAAGGACCCACCTGCATGAGACGTGGCCATGGAGACTCCAAGTAAATGGTGATGGCAGATAAGCGTGTGGTGCTTACGCAGCCCCGCTTACTGGCAGATCGCCCGGCTCTTTGCTCTGAAGTGGGTAAATATCATTATACCCCCTTGCAGATGCAGAAGCTGCCAGTTTAAGAGATCAGAGCGATTTGTTCAAAGTAATGGAGCTCGCTCGTGGCACTAGACGCTGTACCTGACGCCTCGCGGGAAGGTGGCTGTGGTGCCGCGGGGTCCTTCCTGCAGCAGGGAGGGATCCAGCCCGTGGCTGGTGTTGCTCCAGTGATGCCAGCGCTGGCAAACATGCTATACAAAACCAGCAGAACCACTTTGAGTCACTCAGAAATCAAGCAGAAGGCCAATTTTTATCCTTTTGCCCCTCAAAATGGCAATGTATTGTCCAGACTCATTCAGAAAGTGGGGATATTTTCTGCAAAAAACCCCTCTTTTCCTTCTCTTTGGACCAGCGCTGCCAGCTCTGGCCCTGGACACACACCGGCGAGCTGCACCCACACCCCAGACCTCCTCCCACTGGTGCTGCTTTGCCCTTTAGCTGTAATTTTTCTCTCGATTGGAAGGAGAAGCAGATGAGTCCTTTCCACTCTGGCTCAGTTTTCCTTCACCTTCTTGAACCTGCACCATCTGGGTTGCAAACACCCTAGGCGAGCAGCTCTTGTCTTCCAAGGTGCTGCAAACGTGCAGGAGAGTACAAAGACATCAGCAAACTGGGTGGCAGCTGTTCTCAATGAAGCGCAAAAGGATGATGGAAACGTAGCTGTCGATGTCAGGCTTTGGCACAACTTGCCTAGTCAGGAAACATGTTGTAAGTTTTTGCGATCCCACCTAAATTCACCTGTTCCTATCGCTGTTGCTCAGATTTTCCCAATAGCTCAATGTATGAATATTTAATACCTGAAAAAAATATAGTCTGGCCCTATGGGTGGAGTGGTTTGCAGGGTGCACTGGTGCCTGATGCCAAGGACCGGGCTGTGCCAGATGTTATCCCCCTCCCTCCCAGCAAATCAGCCTGTTGAAATGAGCATTTCTTAAACTTTACAAAAATGCCCTCTTTTTGGCTCATCCATCTTCACGTGACCCCTCAGCTGGCAGCGGCTCGGCCCAGGCTGGGGAAACGAGAACGGGCTGCATGTGCTGGGGTTCACCTCCTCTCCACCTCTGCCTTTCCCTCCTTCTGCAAGGAGGAGATTAGTGCAATTAGGATTTTTTTTAACCATTTCCTCACTAACATGAAAACGTGCAGGCAGTGATCGCAGCTGGCTCCCGCCTCCCGGGGATGGAGGATGGCCGGGCAGCCCCTCTTCCAGCCTGTGCTCCCATCTGAGCTGGACCAGGATGCTGATCTTGCCCAAAATTAATCTTTTTTTCCATGGGGAGAGAGGAGCTGGGTCCGTTTTCAGCTGGCTCCCGCTCAGCTGAACTGGGGAGGACCCCGCTGTCCTCTGACACGTCTTGGCTGTCTTTTAAGCGGTCATGACCCATAGTTTGAGAAACTCTGCACTTAACAGTCCTTCCTATCTCTTACTCCTCCATCTCAGCTCTGTCTCCTACAATATCCATTTTCCCTTGCCCCTCCCTCCTACCCTGGCCAAAAAGAAATAAAAAATTAAGTGTGAATTTCAGAGCCAAAGATGCTTTTGGGTTTTTTTAACCAGACACCGAGAAGTGAAGGAAAAACCCTTCCCGTAAATTATAGTCCCATGAAAATGGCTCCAATTGCACAGAGAGTTTGTCAAATTACAGAAGATGCAAATGTCAATCAAAGAAACTCTGGCAGTAAATATTTTTCACAACTGCTTCATTAGCAAAGCTTTTCATTGGAAAGGCTCCTGCTCTCGAGAGCTGGGAAAGGATGACAGCTCTTAATTTTTTGGTAGGCTTTAAATGGTTTACCCATAACACACAACTATGTCATTTATCCCTCTGTAATTAATTCATCAATAATATCTCAGTCTTAAAGACAAGAAAACTTGTTCTGAACTTCATTTCTGGCACAGATCCTTGGAAAGAAAGATGCTTCATTGCTTTCCTCTTCTCATCTCTCCTCGATGTGTTGTCTCCAGCGGGGCAGCACCTGAATATCCAACGTATGAACCCTCAAAGTGCCAAAGTTGGGTTTTTTCTCACTCTGTTTCCATCTCCTATTCCCCATGATGGAAAACCAGCAACAAAGTGGTCACACCACAATAAAAGGCAGGAAGAGATGATTTGCCTCAGTCCAGTTGGAGTGGAAAGAGTGAATGTCAAACCAGCTGTGGAGCATCCAGTGCCTCTAACCCATCACCGGTTTCTCACCAGTCTCCTGGTATCTAATGATTTTCGTTAGAAAAATCATAGAAAACCCAATTCTTCGGGTTGCGGTAGTGGCTGATCAACTCTTAGGCAAGAAAAAAAAGCTCTCCACCACGTTAGGCTGCAAAAACCCCTAGAAAATGTTTCCCATAGCCTCCAAACCCAGAAGGTGAATAAAAGGACTGAAACGAGCACTGCACTTACACGGACAAATTGCTAAGCTGGTGCTATGGACGTTATGTTCTCCTTCTGGGGCCAAAACCTTTGGAAATGTAAGACTTGCCCTCAGGCCTCATTGCTGATCGGCCTTTTGCATGGTGTAACACTCGCAGAGTGGCGTAGGTAGTTGTGCAATGCCACAGCTTGAGCTGTGCGAGCCCGTGATTTATGTCCCTTCCTCATCAGCACAAATAAAAGACAATGTCGTCCGATGTACTTGCAGGAATCTCTGCGAAATTTCCTTCTCCGAGTGTGAAAGCTCCTTTGGGGAACGTGGTTTATTCGCGCCAACTTCTCCCCGACCCACGCCAAGGGCTCTGTCCAAATCACGACTTTCCAACCATGGTCTTTGCAGGGTCCCCTCTCCCAGCTTGCTCCCTCGCCTTGGCATGGGAAGATGTTGAGCAAGCGTGCTCGGCACATGAGGGTGGCCGGGGGGACGGCTCCTGCAAACCCTCCCTCTCCCCTACATCTGCCTGCCCTGCCTGGAGGGGTCCAAGCACACCCATCCCAGCAAAACCACTGCAGCCACGCGCTGCCGGGTGCCCCCCGGGAGCCCGGTCCTTGGGCAACTCCTTTTGGGAAGTATTTTAGCAAGTTCCTCTCCATCGCCCGGTAAAAGCAACACCCGCTCTGTGCTCTTTGCAGAAATGAACGTGCAAATAAAACCTGAAGGTGAAGGGCTTCGCTGCCTGCCTCCACGCCTGGCCCGGCTGCTCCCAGCCCCATGATTTATGCTTTGATTTGTGAATGCCTCTTCCTGCCAGGTGATCACATGGGCCTTCGCCTGCACATTATTTTCGCATTTGCTTTTGCTTCCCTTCCCTCCCCGCCCCGCCTCCCCCCCCCCCACATGTTTTTCTTTTTTTTTAA
>NW_008794731.1:2058849-2068479 GCF_000699145.1 Aptenodytes forsteri | reverse complement strand
GCTTTGATGTGTGAATGCCTCTTCCTGCCAGGTGATCACATGGGCCTTCGCCTGCACATTATTTTCGCATGCTTTTGCTTGAAGGGAAGAGAGAACAACCCCAACATGTGATTTCCCTTTTTTTTCTTTGAGAACAACCCCAACGTTTCATTTACTTCCCCCCCCCCCCCCTCCCCCCCCCGCCTCCCCCCCATCCAAATGGTTTTCATTTTTATTAAAGCAATTTATTCTTGCGGTTGCCAAAGACTTATCAGGTTCGGCATACGTTCAGACAAGTCATGCCTGGTGATTTTGGGGGGGGGTACATTTGAGGGGAAGAAAATGAATGAAAGCAACTCCACAAGGGCGGCCGAGTGGGGCTGGAGTGAACATGGCCGGTCTCCAGCGCCGAAATTTCAGCTCCAGGCGAGGGTGGAGGTCAGGAGTGAGACAGCCTGTGCGGAGCTGGGGAGGACCAGAAAAGGGGATAGGGAGAGATATTTACACCCCCTCGAGCTATTTGCAATACCACTGCTGCCAATCTGGAGCTGTTGGTATTTAAAATGGCACATAGAGAGGCGTCTCTCCTCCCTCGAAGGTATGTTGATGAGTACCCCGTTAAGAAACTCCTTGGAAACTTCAAGGGAAGACAAATCCTCTTGGTTGATTAATTAATTTTCTCCCTTTGTTTGACCCATCAGCCTGTGCTGCCAGCAACATTCCCATTAGCTTCGGCAGAGTTTGCCAACATTTGCTGAGATCCAAGACCCATAGAAATCCACTGGACCCTTTCCATGGATCTCAGGGAGCTTTGGGTCAAGTCTTCTGCCTGCGGGATGAGGCTCGGGGTATGCACATTGGCTGCCTGCTCGGAGCCTGCCGGTGAGTGATGAGCTGTTGAACAATGTCTTCATCTCTGGGCAGGGCCGGGAGGAGGGACGGGGATGCTAACTGGAACCAGCCTGGAGTGAAGTCATTTGTTTTGCTGCGCTGTTTCCCTTCTCCTGAAGGCTCCCAGGGAGGGAAGCAGAGCTCGCACGCAGCAATGTCTGCAAAAACCCAGGGCTCTTGTTTCGTTGTGATAAAGCTTCACATTCACCCTCAGCCCTAGAAGAGCTGCTCAGTCCCCGAGGATGTTACCCACCTCCAAAGATCAAACCACCACATCAGTCCCACCACGGCAGACCTCCCACTGCTGCTTTCTTGCAAACACCGTGGCTCTGCTGGAAAAGGGCCGTGGCAAACGCCGGCAGCACGGGGCGAAGCGCGGCCCCTGTGGAGGCTGCTCTGTCCCTGGCCAAAGAGAGTGAAATATCTACGAATTGACAGTTTTTGAGTGCTCCTTGTGAGGCAGCTAAACACGGGTTTTATCAGCATATGAGAGCTTGCAGAGATAACACTTCAAAGAAAACGTGTTCTAAATACACTTTTAAAAGCCTTAAAATGTAATTCCATAAATGTTTGTGTTACTCGGGCAAGAGATAAAGCCAAGTGGTATTACTGAATTGTAGTGGGGCCGAATACCTGCAAACTTCCCTCGCGTCCCTATCAGATGAATGGTTCACTTATTAATCTATATCTGGATACAGTAGAGCCCTTTCCTTTCTCAATAATCTTTTTCCCCCCATCTCTGTGTGCCGGCTGCTTTGCTGCTCCAGCAGGACCTGGGTGTGGGTGCAAATCCCTGCAGGAGCGTGGCGGCTGCACGGGCTCCGTTTCGGTGCAGAGACCCCGTCCCTGAAAGCTTTGCCCCGCTCCTGAAGATTAACTGAAAAGCAAGGTTGCAGAGAAAAAAAGAAGGCCAATTCTTGTTTAATTGGTGAGGCTGGTCCCACTGGTTTGGAAGTGGTTGATCCCTTTTTCCTCTGCTGCTGGTGGATCAGGACCGTGATGTCTCCCTGTCCCAAAGAATGGACTGCAGTGGCCATATTTCAGCATTATAAAAATGCTAGGAGAGATTGGTGGCATCCAAGGATTGCAGAGCTGTGGGGAACAAATATCCCATTTCAGTTTTGTCTTTCGTGGGTATTAAAGAAATAGAGAAAATCAAAAAGGCAGGACTGAAGCAGTCTGTGCAAAATCCTGAATTTAAATCCTTCACAGCACTCTGGTCAAATGAAAACACCTCACGCTAACACATGTCCAGAGAGACTTCCCTCTGCCTGGAGCAGGAGTGAAGGAAATCCCTGAAATCTCTGCTTTTCTATGGGAGAGCTCTGCTCTGCTGTTGCTCCGGGCAGCCGGTGACCTTACGGCAGGTACATGTTTACGCAGCGTTATGAGTCTGAGGGGAGACCGATGCAGTTTTCCAATTAATTTCCCTGCAGCCTGTTTAGTCCCTACGATGTTTATCGGGGAAGATGGCACGCTGTTTAAAGGGCCAACGTGGCACATTATAACAAAGCATCATGCTGACACCTTTGGAAATGTTAAACCTTGTGAGCACCAACCCCAAAAAGCTATTTTAGGAAGCAAGTCTGCCCACACTGGCATACATGCAGACCTCCAGCCGTCTGGGATGGGAGCAGGATTTAGCCATTAGTGGAAGATTTTGTGCCTGCTCACCAAGTCCATCCTTGACTTACACGCAGCAGCTTTCCTGAAGCTCAGTATGAGGGATCTGGACAGGGGTCCCAACGCTCATCACCGGCGAGAGATGACACATATGAGCCAGGCAAAGGGACTGGTCTCTGAGGGGGTGCACGGCCTCCGAGGTTTTTGCTACGTGAAGAGTGGAGATGAGGCCAGAAGTTTTCTGGCAGAGCTTGCAGCCCCCACCCACGGGCAGGTCCCCCTGGCAGCACTAATGGTCTGGGAGTGGAAATCGATGGCGGTGCAAAGGCAGAATAAATTGATCCAAACTCTCGTCTGACGGACAAAAAATTCCCAGCATATTGTTGAGTGCACTTAGTCTTAAATAATTAACATCATTCTTAAGGTGCTTTCTTCTTTAAACCCCCACATGCACCTTTCTCTGTATTTAACCTGTGCAGACCACTTTTCAATCTCTAGCACTTTCCTTCTCCCAAAACAAAACCCTCTGGATTTCTTTGGATGCCAGAAAGCAAGAGTTTGAATATTTGGTTTAGATCCAGAAACGTTTCCCTCTCTAAGCTAAAGAAAAGGCATTTTTAATTTTTTTGTACCGCACAGTGCAGAAAGATGCTTAAAGAAAGGGGGGTGAGGGGTGGTCCAGGGTGTGCCACGTTGCCAGGACCTTGTCCTATTGGAGCCACCACCGGCACCCAACAACCCCAGCAAAGACCACAGGGAACCAGTTTTCCCCCATAAAACCTGCACAGTCTATAGAAAACCTCTACGACGATACGGTTTGCAGGGAAGGCGACTCGACTCTGCAGAAAGTGGCTCTGCAAGCCCCACAGCCAGGGAAAGAAGCTGGGAGCCACCCGCCCGGTGGGCTGGGAGATCGAAATCAGGAGTCAACAAAGATGAAGAATGGCAGAGGGAGAAATCCTGTGTTTTCTCTCAAGGAGATGTTTTCTCTCCTTTATCTAGCGCACGAGCTATCTAGGCTGTGTGTACGTTTAGCTGTCAGTGCCTGGGACGCTTAACATATTCCCTTCTGCTCAGCATCCAAGGGCAAACCCAGCAAAGGCAACAGCTGCAGGAGCACCACGAGCAGCTCGAGAGCTGGAATGGCAGAGGGAGAAATCCTGTGTTTTCTCTCAAGGAGATGTTTTCTCTCCTTTATCTAGCGCACGAGCTATCTAGGCTGTGTGTACGTTTAGCTGTCAGTGCCTGGGACGCTTAACATATTCCCTTCTGCTCAGCATCCAAGGGCAAACCCAGCAAAGGCAACAGCTGCAGGAGCACCATGAGCAGCTCGAGAGCTTTAGAGAGCCAGGGTAGTAAGCCCCCCTCCTTCTCCAAAAGTCCCTTTTGAAGCCCAGTTCTGCACTTGCCCAAGGACTCCTCTGGCTGCCGGTGCTCAGGATGAGTCCCCAGTGTGTGGGGCTGACAGATCAACACTCCAGCTTGGCAAACCCAAGTTACTAATGGTAAATAAAGGCTTAATCGTTTGTGGAATCTTTCCTAATTACCAAAGAAAAGCAACTACCCTGAGCCCACCCAGAGGCTGCAGTGTCAAACACTTCTCCCCGTGGTGATTGATGCTGGTTCCCCAAAATTCAAACCAATAGGAGCGTGTTAACTGAATGCTGATGGGCAGGAGAAGGCACCCTGGAGGGTACACGTCAACCTGGGGCTTTATCTTCAGCCCAGAGCTCCTCGATCCATGGCTGTGAGTGGTTTCTACCAGGGCAGTCAATCACGCTTGCTGGGACTCTCCACTCATGAGAAGCAAACACGTTAAAATACCACCCCTGTTGTTTTTGCATGTAAAACAAGACTATCTGTGGCTGTGGGTGAACTGCTTTTGGGTGCAGCTTTGGGGGAAGAGGCTACGTGCACCCCTAAGGCACGCTGGCCTTTTCCCCAAGTCCACCAGCACCCACGAGATGCTCTGGCTGGCTGGAGATCCCACTACAGCAGGGACACGGGGGTTCCCCCACGGGTTACATGACCATGTCAACAGCTGCTCTTACAATGCAGTATCAAGAATGCAAAGGACCACCACAAAGGGTTAACTAATTAGGAATTAATGACCCCTTTTGGCTGGGTTATGGGGCAGAGAGATGCCTAAGATGTACTCAAGGTATCTGGAAGGGCTGGATGTGGCTCCGCTTCTGCAAAACTCCTCCTAACACCACCCCAGCCCTGCTGCTGAACAGCCAAACCACCAGCAAACGTCCCCTGCCCGCACCAACCAGCAGGGCTTTGCTCCTCTCGTGGTGCTGGCAGCTCTTCTGGCAGAGCTCAGGCAAAGGTCCCCGTGTGTTTTGTCATTCAGGGCTCCTACCCCTTCTCTTACCACTGTATTTGACTCAGACCATTTAACTGGGGTGTCTGGTGGGATGGATGGAAACCATTAGACCAGAGAGTAAATGAACACGGCTTTCCTGAAACCCATGCTGATAAGGAAAACATGATACCTGCTGTTTGCAGAGGCAAACGGGCTGTTCTTGGAGGCAGACCCAAAGGGAAAAGCCAGCAGGGCTGGTCACAGACTGTCTGGAGCCATATTTACATTTTTCATGCTTCAAATGTAACATGGCTTGTGCAGGACTCGCTGCACCTCATCCCAAATGCAAACAGAAGAAAATGTTCTCCAAAATGCCAGTCCCAGGAGGAGATGCTCCTCTTCCTTCTGGCCAGGATACCCAGTTTTATTGCAAAGAAGCTACTTTTTCTTTCATTTTACCTGGCTGTTATATGCCTTTCTTCTTACAAGAGTCAAGTGCTATCCACTGGTGCTGCCCAGGTTTTCAGGTCCCTATGTCCATTCAGTCCTCAGGGGAAATGAGGGAGGTATTTCTTTAGCTGTGTGACATCTTTGCAGTGTGAATTGCCTCATGTTTTACAACGCTTACTTGCAGTCTGCTGTGCATGCATGCTAGCACAGATAATTTTTTGGCTAACAGTGGTATTAAATCATCAAATGAAAACTAATGAAGGAGAGAGCTAGAAGATGTGATGATGATGAGTGGGAGGAATTCATAGTAGCAGAGGGGGCCAGCCATCATCCAGGCAGGGCTACTGAATTTGTGTGTGTTAATTAACATTTTGGTTCATTAAGCATGGCTCATGGTGCGGCTTCATTGATGAGAAGGCGATTTTGGAGCTGGTTCCAAGCAGAAGAAAATTTTTGCGGGTTTCATCCTGCCCTTGTTTTGCTGGTGTAGGACAGAATTGGCTCTTAATCTTAAATGCAAATAAAAAGAGAGCCCAAATGGAACATCTCTGAGGGCCCAGGCAGCCCATCGAGTGGCCGGAGTGAATGCATGAACAAGGCTCCCTACCCACGTCAAGTTTTCTGGGGCATTGTAACGGTTAAGAGAGCTTGCTGAAATCCGGCATCCGGACCCCCCAGCCTTCATTTATATATTCAGAAAACACCGTACATCTTCTCCTGGGTGGCATTACACGGCATAAAGACGTTACTTCTATAGAGGTGGGGATGGCCACATTACTCATATGCAGCCAAGTGCTGAATCATCTGGGTCACCTTATGAGATGTCATCTATACTTGTCATATATATTTTACAGAAGGAATATTTCCAGGATGTTTTAGAAAGCATTAATATCATTTATATGTATTGCTTCTTTTACCCCTTTGCATAAAAAGCCAGGTGTATTTTTTTGCTGTGAATCCGGCCACCTGGGACTTGTAAGGAGAGAAGAGTTATAGCTCAAACATTTCAGAAATCTCTAAAATGCACCTGCAATAGTTTCCTCATCCATCACCACGCTGTTATTTTAAGCTTCAACATCTTGGGACTTCCCAAGCTTCCAAATGAGCATTGCATGTCCTCTCTCCAGACCCTCCTAGAAATTAATAACTACAATTAAGAAGGTGGACCAGCTTCTCCATGGGTGGAAATCAGCCCAGCACCAGTCCAAGCCACCAAGCCTTGCTATCGTACACCAGCGGAAGACCTTGCCCTATGCAGCTCTAGACTAGAAAATGCTAATCCAAGACCAGAGGGACATAAATGATCCTTCTTGAGGCACTTCAATATCTTCTTCTCTGGCTCTTAGAGTAGGAATTACAGGGACTTATAAACATGGAAAATAACCTGATTAATTCTATCTGAACACCAAGAAACGAGGGGATCAAGATCAGAGATTGGTACTTATTGTGTCCAGTCTGTTTTGCCCAGTCCCTGGTGCCCAGCTTTTTTACTGATATTGCTTTTTCTTCAGAAAAAACCCAGCCAAGTTGCTCTGCTGGCTCACTGTACTTTTAAGAAGTGCATTTGGTCTCATGAGAATGCATCAAAATTTTGATGCTTAGCAGAAAATAAAAATATTTGCACTCAGTTCATTTCTAGAGCTGCACATAAAACGCTCCCCCTCAGGGCATATCCAAGGAAAAGAGTAGAAATAAAATATAAATTCTAAACAGCAGTAAAATGTTTATCGCTTTGGGGGTTATGAGTGTTCAGCTTTTATTACTACGAAAATCAATTTACTGAACTTGGGTTTACTGCAAAATCACAAAAGTGAAAACCTGAATTCATTCAGCATCCGCAGCTTCGCTGCTTCTCTCTTCCCGTGCCAGCCGTGTCCCGCACGGCCCCGCTCTCTGCCTCGCCCCACCATGGCTCCTCTCCCAGTGACAGCCAAGCCGCCCTCCATGGCTGACAGCCTACCTGGGCTCCCTCCTGCTGGACCTCTCCGAGAAGGAGACCAAGAGTCCAACCTGAAAAAACAAACCCTGAAAAAAAGAGGAAATAGCCCATTTTCTCCTCCAGGATTTTCGGTTGGGTTTATGACCCCGCCGTGAGCTGCGGTTTGGAATGGGGATGCAGGACACGGCTGAGAAAAGGGGCTGCTAAAAGCAGCCTGAGTGTGAAAACCCTCACATGAAATTCGTCGTAGTGGAACTGGATTATTTGCTGGAAAGTGCAAATCTGCATGTTCAAAATAATATTAGGATATTGTAATAGTGATTCAAATGGTCAAAATAATAAAAAAATGGAAAAGTAGGTGCATAGAAGTACTTCACTGTGGCTGGGTATCACTCAGTGCAACCCAACCCACCAACGAATCCCACGTAGCCACTCCTCTACTTTCATTTCTGGAGTTTTTAAGGCTAAAATCAATGCATGTTTTAACAGAGATAGTGGAAAGCAGTGCAAAGAGTTTGGCCAAAGAGCTTCAGGCTTGCTGTGCCTTAGCAGCGGCTCAGAAGAAAGCCGTGGCCAGGCTGCCACAACGGTAACATTTTGCAAATCCTTCACGGTCCGGCACATTCCCCCCTGCAGAGTCCCATTTCTCCATAAATGCAAATATTTCATATAAAGAGAATTTCAGCCCTGCTGATAATTTCTGGGAAAATTGTAGCAGAAAATTTCTTTTTTTTCCCAAATTAAAAAGAAAAACAAAGAAAAATATTGAAAGAGGGTTAGGTCAGCTCTACAAATAGTCAAAGCAAATGTTTCGGGAGCGATGAGGAGGATGAAAGCCACTGAACCGAGCGAGTCAGCAAACAGCTAGGGATAACAGCAAATTCTGGGAAGGAGAGGCGCAGCTTGTGAGAGCATGTTTGGGGTGGGAGAGTGAAACTCCTACCTGATATTAATAGGTTTGGCCCACTTTCCATGCTGAAACATGGTCAGAAACACATGAAAACAAGGAGCATAAAGAAGGAGGGGATGTGAAGCCCGGCGTGCTGGCCAGGCTGGGTACCAGGGTGCCGTGCTGGCTGGGCACCAGTGTGCCACACCAGCTGGGTACTGGGGTGCCACACCAGCTGGGTCCCTGCACCCCATGATAACGGGGTTCGGTGCTGGCACCGCCAACCGCCCCGGGGTTTGCATGGGGGAGTTTCCCTTTGGGTACAGGAGACCTGGAAGCCAGTGCATACACATTTCCACTTTTGCCACCCAAAAGAGAGCGAGGTTCCCACATTTGGGTGGGGTGGGGAATGTCTGTCCAAGGTGGCCGGTCGGCGGCCCCGAGCGTAGTCCCTGGCTCTGCATTTGGGGGGGCCTTGTATAAATGAGGTGCTTCTGGAGCAAGCCTCAGCATCTCCCCACAGACAGCCAGTGGCACTTGCCAGGACGGCAGATTGATGGGGGAGCCATGGGCAGGGCAATGTAAACAGCCGTGGCTCCGCGAGCAGCGTCTGGCCCTGCCGCCTCACTGCTGGCTGGCCAGAGGGCTGTCGGGCATCTCCAAAATAACAGCAAAGGCCAGGAACCAGCGGGTCCATCCCCTCCTTGGGAGTGCATGGACTGGAAGGCACCTGGGGAGGTTTGGACACGCGGCGCCGGAGCGGCACTTTGAAAACACTGCTGATGACGGGCTAATTTTTTAAGCCCCATTTTGCCCCCACAGTGACACCCCCAATCCTGTGGCCAGCTGCATCCCTCAGCCTTTTAGGGCCACGCAGTGCGAACAGCCTTTGCGTTCCACTTTTTTAAGCTTAGCACAGTTTGCTTCCATCCTTGCTAAGGGCACGGTACACACAAGACGGCTCCCAGCACGCTCCGGTAGCACGAACACGATGCACTCCAGATGCAGATGGGACTTCTGCCCTTTTCCTTATGCCTTGACACCCCTCCAGCAGTCCCACCCCAGCTGAATTTTTCAGCTGTTGCACCAAAGCAGCCCCTCAAACTTTATCTATCTATCTTGCAAAAGATGGAAAGTGCTTTACAATTTTTCCAGAGGTCATCTGATAACCCTGTCAGGCTTAATTGTGCCATAATCAAATCCCCCCCCGGCATGGGGCGGGATGAATCAATCGCGAGCAAACACTACTGACAGACCCCACTGACATGAAAGGCGTGAGCTCACAAATAATTTATTAAAAATATGTGTGATGGAGAGCATTCGTTTTCAATTCCTAAAAAAAAAAAGGTTTTCTTGGCTTACAAGGGAGCAAACGAGGTGGAGGGAGAGGCATTAAACTGCAGTGAATCATGGAGGAAGGGCTGGTGGGGATGCCGGAGGACAGGCTGCGCTGTCTCCACCGTGGGCGCTCAGCCCTGAGCGTCATGTCATGCTCAGGAACCCGGGGACCCTTCGCCCCTCGTGGTGTGGTTGAGGGGGCACCTGCCAGGG
>NW_008794731.1:2052314-2058781 GCF_000699145.1 Aptenodytes forsteri | reverse complement strand
CCCTGAGGCGGTGAAAGGGGGAAATTGTTTTTTTCCCCCCCCCCCCCCCCCCCCCCCAGCTAATAACTCCTGATTTTGGGCCATGGTGTCCTGCCTGCTCTGCCCAGCACAGAGCTCTGCCTGTACTTTTCAGGATGGTTAGTTGCCTATCTTTAATACACAAAGTAGTTGGTTCTTGGCATGGAGTACATCACAAACCCGCTCAGCTGATTCCTTTTTTCCCAAGAAGAGGAGCTGCCCCCATCACCTCCAACGCACCAGATGACGAATCGGTGACGGAAACCTGTAACTACACCCAACGCCTTTCCCTTGGGTGCCCAGAACCGCGTACCCCAATGCAAGAGGCACAAACTGCCCATAAAGCCATTGCAAATCATCACCAAGGGGTGATTCCCCCTGGGGATCTGCTGACCGGCTGCGTGCGGGGCGGCACGGGCAGACACACAGGGCTGGGGGAACTGTGGGGTGGCTCCTTTCCAGGGATTGCATCCTGCTCTGAAGACTTTGCTGTGGTGCTGTCTGTGTGAGCAGGACCAAAAAGACTCGATTGGAAGTTAGCTGTTAGAGCACTATTGATCTTGCCTAGGAAAATCCAGAGCCCCTTGAATTTTCCTCTGCGCTGGATTTATTTTCCAACAAAGCAGACTCCCCCCCTCAAAAAAAATCCACTGCCACGGTGATGGGATGCACATAGACGTGCTCCTTTTGGCTCTGCAGGGCTCAGAGCACATATATTCCAGGTCCTACACAAACAACCCCTCTGCCGTAGGCTGAGGGAAGAAGGAGGACAGCTTTCCTTGCTGCTACCACCATGCCAATCCACTGCAGCACGAGCAATGTCCCAATTTCCAAACTCCTTTGACCATTAACATGTGAGTGTTAATTTATCAGCAAAGATTGCACACTAAATACCCCTATTAATCCAGCTTTCCAAGCCAACAAGGATTCCACAATAAATATCCCTATTAATCAAGCTTTCAAGCTACCAATTAAAAAAAAATAAAATTCTAGATTATATATAGGTTATTTAATAGACCAATGCAGCACTTCCCCAGTGTGAACCGAAGCCACCAGCCCCTCACTGTTCCCACAAGCCATGGTGATAACTGTAATAACACCAAGCTGACTCTATTTTTCCCCATACAACTCTTGCAGAAGGACCATAGGACTGACCCCGTTTCCCGACGGGAGCGGGAGAGCCCCGCAGAAGCAGCTCGCATTAAATATGGGAAATGACTGCCACCTCCAGCCCTCCGCCTGCTACTGGAGCCGGCAGCTCCCGGCCCTCCTTGGGTGACTTGGGGAACCTGGAAACTTGTTTTACTGCTTGCTTGTACTGAAGATATAAACAGTGGGGCTCGGAGAGCAGAAACACGAGATGGCAATTAGCCCAGAGCTATTAGCTGTGCCTGAATATCATATACTCCAAGCTTCCTTGATCCACTGGAATTTATATGACCGTTAATGGGGACTGTAAATTGCTGTCAGCGGGGATAACTCGATCCATGGTTTTTTGCAGAGGTGGAGGGACGGGGGGAGTGGGGAGGAAGAGGGGAAGGTGCCCTGAGATGGACATGAGGAGCTGTACAACAGCTTTAAGGCACTGCTGTCTACTGGCATATAACAGATAATAAAAATATGGTTTAATTTAGAATGTAAGGATATGGCGTCAAAATAAAATGTCTCAAGGACAAGTAGGGAACATAAAAAAGTCATAGTCCATGCTGTGAGCATCAGCTGCACATCATAAAGATACATTAATGGTATATTTCTTTAAAAGAAATTTTTGTACTTGAGGGTTTTATGAGAAATAAGAGTTTAAAATATTAAAAGTGGAAATTTTGTGATTGGAGGGGAAAAAATGTTCAGATGAAGGTGACGGGAACGGGAAGACCGCAGAAGTAAAGTGCTGGTACCTTTGGTGGTGCCAGCAGTGACCGAGGGCAGCGACCCTTCTGTGCTGAGCCGGGGTCCCCACCAACTCGGCGTGTCAACATTTCCCTCTACCTGTTCGGCATCCACAGAAACCAGTGGGATTTGTTGTTAAATGGGAACAGAATCAGGCCCCAGAGGCCAGAGATACAGGCACAAAGTAATTTCTTATTGTAAAACAACAGGCAAGCAAAGCTACTTAAACCAGATCTACTTGCGTGCCAACGGACGAAAATAAAATCAATGAAAGAAACAATGCTTTGCTGTCAAATTCAAATGTTAGAGACAAAAGCAATTAATCTGGGTGTGGATCATTCCTTTTTGATTCTGGGCTTGGAGAAATGTCCAAGCGTCAGAGCATCTTTGCAGAACTGATGGCTTAAAGCCACAGAATAGAGACCTCTGAGCCTGTGACCGGTCTTCCTGGGTTCATCTGGGCTCAGGAACAATCAAGAGACCCACGAGTTCATTTTTATCAGGGGAAAAAAGCATTTTAACCCAATGACTAAAATATCCCTTCCTATTGTTCCACTTCTCTGTCAGCTGCTGGGAAGAACAACCCAGCATTTCCTTCCCCTGTCCGGCTGCTAAAGCCGCAGGTTTCAAGGGAAAGCTCACAAAAATGGGGAATTTCTAAAATTTGATCTCCCGTATGCAACCACCGATGGCAAGCAGCTGTTGACAGTCACCACTTGTAGGGATGGTTCTACTATATATTTCACTGATACTAACATCCAGGGGTCCTGAACGGAGTCGGGGCGCTGGGACGCTCCTGAGCCAGCTTGCAATCATTTGCTGATTTAATACTTGTCTTCTAGATATTCACTCACACCTCTTCTGGTTTCTTAAAGGCGAAGAGATTTTGCTGCAGAGCAGTAGGGTCCGAAAAGGATGGGCATTTCTTGCACAGATTGCATTTGGTATCCCATGTTTGGAGGACGCTGCCTGCCCAGCCCCAGCCGAACACAAAGGACCACGTAAAGAGAGTTTGGCTGTGTGGTCAGCTGCCAGCACGCCCCTGGGCTGGAAATTACAGCTCTGGAGAAAGGACTAAAATTTAATCCAAACCTGTTAGAAAGACATCTTTTTCCCAAATATAAAGCCAAATTTGCAGTATCTTGAACACCATAAATATTAATGCAGAGTATATTATGCTTGTGTAGTGTAACTATTCATGATGCATGAATATTAATGCCCTGCATCTGAAATCTCTCTCAGGGCACTCAGTGCCCATCAGCAAACTTTCGTGGCTCACAAGAACAAATCCTTCCCTCCCTTGATTTAAAACCTGTGCTCAATCCAGTTGTGCAAAGGCTGCAATTGTGAGCATTGCTCTAGTAAACTTTTTAGGAGGAATGTCCTTAAAATAAACCAAAACCCTCTTCTCTTGGTCTCCCGATGCCGTAACAGCATAGTCAGAAACCATTTTACACAACTGGACTCTCCACGGGGCTGAAGGTGGCATTGCTCTTCCCCACGGTCCATAAAATGTGCCTACTGTCATTAGGCTGCTCGGAGCCTTGTGTGGTCCATTATATTTTATGCCGGTTTCCTAAACATTCACAGTTAAATAAACTATGATAACACTTCATAAACATTTTTCTAACATACGGAATGTTTGACATGAATTTCAGCTATTTTAAAACTAATAAACAATTGTCAATCGGACGTCAGAGACTAAGCAGAAGCCACAACTGTTCTTATGAAACATCAAAGGCATAATAAATATCTGATTTTTTTTTTTAAGCGAGGCTTTTGTACTTTTGCATACGAACCTCTGTCAGAGAGCAGAGGGACGAGCGCTGGGTCTGTGTGTTATTGTCTGCCGTACTTCGGGCTTTGACCGAGAAATATGAGGCGTTACACTTCATAGGATCAGACTGCACTTAAGAAATCTCCCGGTATTTGAAAAAAAAGCCGAGCAGACATCAGGCTCCTGCTCTGCCCGCTGCAGATGCGCTTTTTTCTCCCAGGTGAAAGGCACCTTGCGGAGGCGTTTGCAGCCTCCCTCACTCCACCGTCCCTCCGGCATTGCTCCTGGGGTGAGCACGTCCCACAGCCCTGCCCGGTCCCCACGCCGGCACAAAATCAGGCAGCCTGGGGTTGAGCTGCCTTTAGGACGTGGGTCACTGGGGAGCCATGCAGTGAGTCTGGCCTGACTTAGAGGGAAGTGGTGGTGGCCCAAAGGGTGCAACCTCCTTCCCGCACTCATCTCCCAAGCCACTACACGTCTGCAAGCGGGAGCAGGGTAGGTGACCAATGGCTCCATGATGGGCACACAACTCCCTCCCCAAAGAGCATCTCCGGAAGATTTTGCATTGCTGCAATATCAGAGCATGGGGTCACACGCGGAGTCCCTTAGGGCTCAAGCCAGTGCCACCGGGCAGGGATGGGGGCACAGCACCAGGGCCCGGCGGCTGCCCCAAGCAGTCGCAGCTCCTCCCTAGTGCAGGACCAGCCCTTTGATCATGCCCCGATGGGTGGGGAGAGGAGACAGCTCAAAAAAATATTTGTCAAGAGAAATACAATGTCAGTGGAATATTTTTTTCTGAGGAGTGCCCTGGATTGGGAAAAAAAAAAAAAAGAAGCTAATTTAGAATAACAGCTCATTTAGCAAGAGATAGTCCGTCTCCTTTAATCTATTGTTCGCGACATCCCAACTAGTTAAAGGTTTCCCGGCCTGACAACAAGAGCTTGTGAGCTTCAGAGAGGAAACTACCACCGCTTAATATTTATCTCTGGGCACATACATCAGGAAGGAGTCACCCGCGGGAGTGGAGCTATCAGGCCCATGCTCATCTCTCCCGTGCTGCGAAGGATGTGCGATTCCAGACGAGATGAAAGTTGTCCCCCTCTATTGGGTTGACAAATGGTGGCCGGTCTGGGAGGAGGACCACTGGGATAACCACGTTGCTTTATGAAACTAGAGAGTTTTGGAACCGAATCTAAGGGAAAGTTGTAGAGTCTCAGGGCCAGATGTACTAAAAGCTCCATTTTTTTGTCATGACACAAAACAGAAGCACTGCAGAAGTCCTTTAAAGCCACCCATGATGCTCACAGGGGTTTGGGATGCTCTTGCCAAGCTGCTACGGAGCTGGGGGTCCCCAGTATTGGGCTGCTCCCACACCCCAGACAGCTCCGCCTTCCTGGAGCACCTTCGCCCTTACAAACCTGCACTCAGTAAAACCCCAGAGGTCCATAAAATGAGAAACCAAGAGGGCACGAAGCTGTTGAGCAGATCTCCCACCCTTCCCTAACATTTTCTGTGGGCTCCCAGGTGTGATGCCTGGGGAAACCACGGCAGGGACCTGCTGCAACCTTCGCCGGCTGGATGCTGCTCCCCTCTGCCTGGCAAAACCCTCTCTAAATTCACGCCTCAGCCCGTGCGCCTGTGCAGATGCCCCGTTCCGCTGCTCGGGCTTTGCTTTAGCCCCTTCTGCCCTGGGATGTCACTTCTTGCTGGCACAGCCCTGCCTCTCACATCCACACTGCTGCCTTCTCCCTACGCCGGAGCTGAGGGAAGGTCTTCGGCTGCCTCGCTTCACCCCTCTGCCCTCTTTCCCTGCGGCACTGCCCCGGCTGGCTGGGACAGGGCCGGCACCCAGTTTTTCCCACCAGCAGGAAAAGGCTGGTGAGCCCCACCGGAGCCAGTCTGGCTGCTTTCAGCCGAGCTGGGCGCTGGGGCAGATAAGTAAACACTTGCAGCTCTGACATAAATTACTTTAGTCCTTGACAGCAGGACACTGACCAGGGTCGCCTGATAAGGGAGGGAAAGCCTTGCATGTCTCTCAGTCCCACTCAGATATTTCACAATAAATGTCAC
Source organism: Aptenodytes forsteri (assembly GCF_000699145.1). Taxonomy (NCBI): domain Eukaryota; kingdom Metazoa; phylum Chordata; class Aves; order Sphenisciformes; family Spheniscidae; genus Aptenodytes; species Aptenodytes forsteri. Next base: position 2,053,026 of record NW_008794731.1, on the reverse strand, counting down.
TGGGAAAGAATAGACACTTCTGTACCCATTAGGCAGCTGCATGTTCCTGTCACCTTGAGAAGAAGGGACGCATTGTCAGAGCTGTCGGAGCAGGCAGGAACCAGCTGTTAATCTGCTCTGACATCCTTTTTCACAGAGCAAGTGTGAACAGGGCGTTGCAAAAAGCCAGTGGAAAGGTGATTAAAAATAGGCCCTCAATGAACACCTACGGGGTCTGTCACTGTGCTGCCGATGGGGAGCGTTGGCCAGAGGACCAGGATGGAGGCACCACCTCCTCCTGGTTTCAGCTCCATCACTCTCTGCAGTCCTCTCCTGCCAGTGCCTCAGTTTCCCCTCAGCAGGGGTCACATCATCCAAGGGTAGGACATCTCCCTTTACTTCTGCTGGTGGCCAAAGTACATCTTGCTTTGAAAGGACTGTGGATCACCCAGATCACTTCAAGGCTGAGTGTTTTGGACTAGGGCTGGTTGCTCGAGCCCAAGTGGCACGGTTGCGAAGTTGATTGTCAAAAGATGAGCTGGATAGACCAACACTGCTTCATCTGGAAGCGTCCTGGCAGATCACAGAATAGTTTGGGTTGGAAGGGACCTCTGAAGGTCATCTAGTCCAACCCCCCTGCAGTGGGCAGGGACATCTTCAACTAGATCCAGTTGCTCAGAGCCCCGTCCAACCTGACCTTGAATGTTTCCAGGGATGGGGCATCCACCACCTC
>NW_008794731.1:2013596-2052005 GCF_000699145.1 Aptenodytes forsteri | reverse complement strand
TTCTTCCTTATATCTAGTCTAAATCTACCCCCCTTTAGTTTAAAGCCATTCCCCCTTGTCCTGTCGCAACAGGCCCTGCTAAAAAGCCTGCCACCATCTTTTTTATAAGCCCCCTTTAAGTACTGACAGGCTGCAATAAGGTCTCCCCGAAGCCTTCTCTTCTCCAGGCTGAACAACCCCAACTCTCTCAGCCTGTCTTCACAGGAGAGGTGTTCCATCCCCCTGAGCATTTTTGTGTCCCTCCTCTGGACCCGCTCCAACAGGTCCATGTCTTTCTTATGCTGAAGGCTCCAGAGCTGGATGCAGTGCTCCAGGTGGGGTCTCAGCAGAGCAGAGAGGAGAGGCGGGATGCACTCCCTCGACCTGCTGGTCACGCTGCTTTTGATGCAGCCCAGGATACACACAGTTATACGTGAGGATGCCACCAGCTCCATCTGGACACCCTGCTCCTCTGCCAGACATCACCCATGGAAACCTACCTGTGCCTTCAGCATCAGTGCCCAGCTCCCTCCACCACCCTGGTTGAGGGGCTCCTGCTCCTTACGGACCCTCTTGCATGGCAACTGTCATTACAGGGGCTGCCCACGCTGATGCAAGTGATGTGGTACAGAGAGGCTGGTAACAGGTATCCGGGGAGTCAAATGTGCCTGATGGATGGCTCTGAACTGAAGCTCCTGGTGTGTCCACCTGGGAGAGGACCTGGGAATCACTGTGACTTCATTGCAGGCAGGCGAGAGACCTGGAGCCAGGGCAGGGGAGCAGTGTGCCCGCTCTTCCCATAGATGTCCTGGAGAAAGTGGGATGTGGGGCTGAAGACGTATTACATGCTCGTTTTAGACTCTGGCTTCAAATTATTTCCCAAATGAAAGATGCCTGTCTCCACACCCTCTCCTTTTCTTAGCGACATTATTGACCAATGTACAGATTTCTGCAGTGGAAATGTGTCTGATTTTTGTCCCGATGGGTAAGATTGCTGCAGACCCGTTCCTGGTCTTGTAGCTTGTTGCTCACAATGAGACTTTGCTGGCCCAGCTTTTGCTCCATGTAAATCACCTGCACGCACTCTCTGCCAGATCCTTCATCTATTCTTGGATCCCTGTGTCCTGCAGATCTTCAGAGCTTTGCTACGCTGTCTTTTAGCTACAGGTCCTTTTTATTACTTCAGATATTAGGAAATCTTGGATGGAAGACGTCTGCTTAGTATCTAATGCATTTAGGATATTCATTAAAGTGATACTTCCCCCTGTTATCTCACGTCTGATCTCTGGAGGAGGATGCTGGTCTTGCCGCAGGCTGCCACGTCTCGCCAGGGCCCCACCATGGCACGGGCTGTGCCCCCCAAGCCCCATGCAGCCCTGGGGACCTGGCCTTGGCTCCTGCCTGGGTAGGACAAGTCTGGCCAACACTGCGAGCTGAAAGCTCCCTCACAACCCCATGTTCAATATTTAATTTTGCTCCACTGTTTAGCCTTTTAATGTGGTTCTGCTTATTTTTACAGGTTTCCCAATCTGCCCCCTCCCCAGATTGTTTATATTTTTGGAAAGCCTTCTGTTTAGTGCCTGTAATACCCCTGACGTCCTTTAGCTGCAGTGGTCTTCCCTTACCCGCTCCTCTGCTGAGACTTAACTGGGATTTGTTTCAATACTAATCTCTCAAACTGTTTATTAAACCACCTCCTGATTTATCTGCAAAAGATTTTTCTTTAAGTTATAAAATTTCAATCAAAATTCCTTCGGGCATTTCGCATTCCCCTCTTACGATCACTAAATCCTATTTGTTCTCAGCGTGACCCCCCTTGGCTCGCAGCCTGGGCTCAGCCCCGGCGTGGCTGGAGGAGGAGGCGGCAGAGAGCGCAGATGCACGCCACAAGTGAGCAGCTCCAATTGCCCCCCTGCCCCAGCAACCTCCCGCCTCCAGACAAGGAGACTTCTGGAGTTGCTCTGCTGAAACCATTTCTTTCCTTTTCACCTTCCGACTTAGCCTCCAGCAAGGCTTCCCTGTTAGCAAGGGTGAGCTTTCCTCGTTTTTTCATCCCCTCGCACCTAGTTCCAAGCCCATAACATGGTAAATAATTCCTCTTCCACCTTGGTGTTTACATTCTTCAGATACTTTCCACTGCTTTTCATGTCCCGACTCATTTGGCCCTTTGCTAGGTTATACCCGGCTCCTTTCATCTTTGCCTGGCAGAGCAGCCTCCCATCCCTCCTTCCCTCCAGCCCGCCTGGCTCAGCAGCGGCAGCACCGGCCAGGCTGATTTCTCCCCAAAAAAAGACTCGTCCACCCATCCCAGTCCTTCCAGGATGAGGTTGGCCCAAAGGATGAGCTTGTTCCCTGTGCCTGGATCCCTGTTATCCAGCAGCTTTCCCAGCCAGCTCGCTCCTCTTGGTGTAAACCAGGTGTAGGTTGGACCAGGCAGCATTTTATACCCATTTCTCACTCCGCAGGGAATACAACTGTCTAAAATCCTGATTTGAGAGGCAGCCCGTGAATGCACATGGCAAAGCTTCATCCCTCCAGACGCGACTGCTCTACCCTATTTCCCACACCACCACCACAGCTTTTCCTACCGCCCAGGGCAGCTTTTGACCAGAGATGAGGACAGAAAATATTTCACCTATCTGGAAAAAAGTATTTGGCGTTCAGCCCAACAAACAGCTTTTGGGCTCTATTTACAGATGGAGGAAAACTCTTTAATGGCCTCCTGCATAGCCAATAATGTCACGTCAGGGGTTCAAATCCTTCTGGGGGTTTTACCCTTGGTGTCATTTGATTACGTATTTACTATAGCAAAAGAATGGCAAGTCAGTAATCGGAATAATACAGCTATGCAGAGAAGAAAAAAACACCTTATTAGTTTAATACACACTATTTCCCCCAAAACACAGCCCTGACTAAAGTTAGCCAAACAAAACAGTCCACCTACTATACGCAGGACACTTCAAAGGGAAAATTAAAAGGGACAAAACTGATGTGAGAGGATGAGGAATCCCAGAGGGTCCTTATCAGGATCCCTTTCAGTGGATGTTCCCATGTTTTAGTGGGGGGAAGAAAAAAAGCAACAACAAAAAAGAGCCTGGAGTGTAAGCCTCTGCGACTGATAGAGGATTTTCCTCTGGCTAGACACAGAGTCTTTAAAAAAGCTGCAGCAGAGTGTGGGATCATTAAACACCTTCAGATTCCTTCCCCGTTGCCAATCACAGCATCAGCAACCGCCCTCTCCGTGGCGTCTGCTGATCCCACTTTGAAAACCTCCCCATTTATCACCGCTGGGAGAGATCCTGCTGAGACCACTGGAGCCTGCTGCTTGTCAACAGGGCACCTTATCTTCTCCAAACATTTACTTAACCCTTTGTCTGGCAGGCCGGGAACAATGGGAGCCCGGCCTCGGCCCAGCACCGGGGATCCCAGTTCAGCCCTGCCTCGGGCAGGCGTTGCCAGTCCCTGCCTGGTCACAGGCACCGGTGATGGGCTGAGCGAAAGGAGGATGCTGGAGACCACCGTAGTACCAGCCTCCACCTCCATGGAAAAGGTCACTTGCAACACGGTAGAGCAGGGAATTTTTTTTTAAGTGCTTTCTACCAGGGACAGATGTACAAGGAGCTTTTCTAGCTCTAAGCAGGCAATGAAATACATCATCAATAATTCAGATAGTCCCCCCAAATCAGCTACATCAGCCCAGAGTTGGTGCAACTCTACTTGAAGAAATGACACCACCTTCAGAAGATGTAGCTCTTGTTGTGTACCGCTCTAAAGATAATTTTGAATTACTCTATACTCTTTGCCATTGTAAGTGGAAGACTCTGGATGTGTCTTCATTGAACAACTTATTATTTCAGAACAGGTTTTCTTATAAAAGCAGGCTTTTTTGGAGAACTTTCCTATGATGTAGCAAGTGAACCAGAGTTACAGGTTTCCGGTGGGGATGGGTCAGACACTTGCAACAAGAAAATGAGATCTCAACTCTCGACCGTCAATGCAACAGGAGAGAAACCCACAGGGCCAGATCCTGGTCCCAGCAGCACAAAGCCCCCGATGTGCACCCACTCCTGCTGTGCCAGCACTTAAAGAGTTGAACGGCAGCGATGAGGTACTTGCTGCCAGGAAGGATGCCCGTGGGGCCACAGCTGAGAAACGCAGCATCCCCACTGCGTGCCAGGTACTTTTGGGATTCAGGAAATGGGTGAAGAACCTCGAGGCTACACATCCTCACTTCGTAACAAGCCTTTAGCAGCCCCACAGCAGCTGATGGCACGTACAGAGGCACTGGCCCAGGAGCGCAGAGGGATAAAAACCCGTAAGAAACCAGAGGACATAGAGATGAGCTCTCACAGCTCAGTTCTCCCAGTTGTGAACAACCTGCAGCAGCCTGGCTCAGCAGCTGCACTGAGGACAGTAACAAATGGCTGCGTATTTGAAGCCGAGTTTTAAGTCTTTGTATTGTCGTTGTAATGCTTTGTGCTGTTATCTGTGACAAGAGCCGGGAGTTCACATCTTTATCTAGGAATAAAGACTCACAGATCATGGCAGTGTTTGATGGTATGACAGCCTTGGGAAATCTGGAGTATAGTTAGCAACAAACAGCCCTTCCAGCACAGCAGTGGTGGCAGACCGATGCTCCTTTCTTAATCCCAGTCTGGATTATGAGATTCTCTGAAGTATTTTAATTAACTGTCCTTCATGTACTTGCTTAGCGGAGTTGGGAATGAGGTTGATATATGCTTATGTGCTTCCTGGTACTTCAGCAAGTAACGCTATCCAGGTGGTCTCCCTGAGCCATTTGGAAGGAATATGGGAAGGGATAAGTAAGAACTTTATGTTTCCGAGTTATATGTATGTTATATCTATACTGTCACTTAGTTACATAATTATACACATATTCACAGTCTTGGGGACAGGTTCTTGTGTTCGTAACTCACGTGCCACCTAACAAAGCTTAGGACCCTTTCTAAGGAGAGGGGTTATTTATTCTTCAGCAATGAGTATTTATATTGAGCGTTAGTGCTGGCAAGTGATTCACGCTGTATTTGTGTGATGTTTAGCAGGCCAGCGTGGCCTTGTGGACACCACACTATTGTTACTGAGGTGCAGGCATGGACCTTCAGTAAAGGAAGGGACTCCTTCAAATATAGCTCAGGATGCATCTATGAAAGCTGCATTCTCCCAGCCCGTGGGAACAAGAGTGACGTTACCGGCCACTCCAGAAGAGAATTGAGCTTGGGTATCTAAAGGCCATCCCTCTAGGACAGGGGACCATGACCAGTCAGTAAGAAATCAGCAACACGGGCATGGTGTGCAGAGGTCTTCAGGACTTGTGAGTGCCCAAGCAGAGAGCTCTGGTCACCTTTTCAAGGGCACCAGCATTTACTCCTCAAGCATTGCTTACAGCACAGCAGAGCCCTGGATGGAGTTAGACTGCATCCTGAATTTAAGCAAGTGCTTAAATAGTACTTAGACCAGTCTAAATTTCACTGAACCCAGTGAAAAGACTGCAGTGAGAGTCAGATTGGACAATATGCACTGAACTTTTTCTAGTGAGAACTAAGTCCCTCTACATAAAGAGGAGCTCTATTCAGAGCTATGCAGCTACTCAGAGAGCTAACATTTTGGTCTTAGATCTATAGGAAAGTTTAGTGATGCTTTCATGTTACTTTCCACCTTTCTTTGGACAGCAGAAGCGCCAACGTGCTCCAACTGTTAACTTATTTTTCTAAAGACCCATGATGAAGAGGTAGTGTTTCTTCAGTGCCTCTCCATTTCCACCCCCATATGCTTGTTCTGCAATTTTGGACAAGGAATGCACAAGCTTTCTACTGGTAAAACGGAGACAAGATTCCCTTGTCCTATATCATGGTTTTTAAAGGATATTTTGATAGGGAGAGAAGCACACAGAAGTAGGTCAAATGAATGGTGTTATATTTTAAGTGACATCTGAGAAACAAGCACTCACCTGTAGTCATTTGCTAAAAAAACAAAACAAAAGAAATCCAGGATGTAAGCGGCTCAGATAGCTTTGGATCTAGAAGGGGCTTTTGATGGGGAAGGAAAGCAGACTTTGGATGTATCTTGTACAACATTTATCCTAAGAAGAGCTATAGGAATGTGACATATATTTAACCAACATGGCTTGAACTATAGAGGACACTGCTGTGTAACTCATGACTCCCATTTCCTCATGTTTTTACTGAGAAAGGCTCCCTGAAATTGCCAGACATCTGATGTATTTCACTGCGAGTGAAGATAGTCCTTCTGGCACAGAGCACGCAACCTTTTGTTTTTACGGAGCGTTGCTGGACTGACTGGTGAAGTGGCTGTCATACTGCAGTGGCGTGCTTTCCCCAAGTTAAGTGACATTCCCGTACCCTTGGCAGCAGAAGACATGTTTCTCCTGCGGTGGAAGCGTTCGGAGGAAAGCCCCGCATGCTTTGGCAACGCCAGCTGGGTACCTGGCAAAGATCACTCAACACTGCCTGCCCTCGCTCCATCCCATGTTGCCTCCACTACGATAATGGGAGCCTGCAAGCATGCTTCTCCTAATCCCAACAAGGAAAAGTGGAATCACATCAATCTTAAGGGAAGAGAAAGACATCACTTTCCAGATGGATGAGTTACAGTATCTCCTGTCTGATTTAGGACAGAGGGGATAAACCACAGTTCTAGCTCACTGATGCAAGCAGGGTTGCACAACCGCGATGCACAAGTTTCAACATGAGCAGGGGGGATTAGACACACTGAAGACAACGGAGTTGCCATTACACATTGAGTTATGGCACAGTGGTCCCATCAGTGCAAACAAGAATTTAACAGCAGCAGTTAAAGATGTTTTTTTTCTCCACCCCACCAGCGACGGGCAGACATTTAGCATTGGCATTGGGCTGACAGCGCACCCAGACCTTTGCTGCTGTGCAGCAGATACTGCAGTGGCTTGTTTAGGTGACATGATTCAGCCACACACCTGAGCTCCAAGTAATAGTGTAAAGGTAAGGAAAACCCCTTTGGGGTCATCAGAAGTACTCACAGGATTTTTGGAGCATGCATGTCGAAGCCGTAGGTCTATGCCGAGCTCTCCTGCCTTTCCCTGGAGCTGGCTCTGCTGGAGCAGCAACGTGCCTGCACGGAGACCAAAACGTTACTGGTTGTGTGATGGCTGACAGGTCTCTGATGCTATAGCATGGCATGCTTACACAGGTAAACTTTGATTCCTCTAGAGGAAATATTGTTTAGGAAGAGAGGACTAGTCTGAAAATGCCTCCTGTGTTCCTTTTCCAGGCATTGACCAGAATAAGTTTTTTCCCCACCTGAGCTATTTTTATTTAGCTTAACAAAGAAGGATGATTATCAGGAGGAGAAAGCCATAGTATCGGTTTTTTTTCTGCAGCTTGCATAAGTTAAATCTCATCTTTAGGCTTTCATTTCAGAATAGATGTATCTGCACCAAGCCCACCAAATCGCAAACTGTTTTTTGAGTCATCCTCTTCAGACCCCTTTTGCCCCAGCCTTGCCCAGAGCAGTAAGTTGTTCTCGTGGTACCAATGCCAGGTAACAAGCTGGCTGCTGTGTAAGCATCGCAAGTCTGACTCCAGCTTGTTGGGTCTGGGATGTGAACGGAGTTGAATAAGAGACATTAAGCCCATGAAAAATCAGTTAGGACACCATGGGACTTTGCCAACCAGTAATTAACTAGCTGCTAGAGACCAGAAGACCAGACACAGTAGGTTAGTACCCACGAATGCTGGCTTCCTCAATGTCTGCGAGCTGGCCATTAATATGGCTTTGAGAGGAGAACTGATGAGAGCCCTGTGATTATGTTTTACCCACCAAAAAACCCCCACATTATGAACTTAATTTAATGGAAGATGATTATGAAGCAAGAGGAAACAAAATAAGATACCCAAGACTGTCATCAGGAGCCATGGGAAGTGTTAGAATAGAAATAATCCCTTGAAAATGCTCAGCTGTTATCACAGCAAAGCTAGTTTTCAGCTAATAAAGCAGCCAGGACTGCCTGCATTACCCCAGTAATCCCATATACAGATAAATAGTTGCAGGTGAAGCTGAAGAGGTGGGCTCCTCTGGGCCATGTCCTGCCAAACTTGAGCACAGAAACCCTGCAAGTGGCATGTCCTCATCAACGGTTTGGGAATAGGAACAGAGAGGTCTCAGACCCAAGACCCACGAGGGAAGGGAGAAGATTTCAAGCTTGTCCACTGATGAATGAAGCACCTCTGGCAGAAGCCAAGATTACTTCAGACCCTGAAGCTGCATCCCTGAGACAACATACAATTTAACACAGATGGTTTCTGCAGAGGCCCCAGGCAGAAGCTGGTCCATGGGTCTCACTTGTCCTGGGCTTGCTTGGACTTTGAACCTCGTTTGATGAGCACCAGGAGAGCAGCAAGTGCTCACGTGGGGGTAAATGCTGCATCATCGAGGGTGGCTGCTACTTACCTGAGCCCACCTGGGACCAGCAGTGCCTTCACCTCCCCTCTCCACCAACATCTAAGCACCCAAATAGCCTCCCTTATATAGCCCAGCCCCTCCAGCCAGGGCTGGGGGACATCCTGCTCACTCTTAAAGAAGTGCTATCCGGATCCAGGTCATCCTCATTGAAACAGGCTTTGTTAGACGAAGCTGATTGCAAAGGAAAGCTTTGGGCAGTGGCTGGTGGATGTGCTACAGCCGGGGGTGGATTTGGGCCACACAGCATTGACGGAGCATCCTCTGCTCTGCGTAGGGAAGGGCGAAATGAATATTTTATGCATAATTAGTCATTTTTCATTCATTGTCACTTCTATGAAGTGGCTCCAATCTGCAGAGAATTTAGCTGGAGGAGCATAAAAAAATATTTCAAGTTCCTACACTTTCATTGATTTAACGTTTTTCCAGATACTCTTCCCAGTCCTTACTCACGTTGTTCCTCTACCTGTCACGGTCGCCTTTTAGGCATAATTCTGTTATCTATTACTTTAATCCCAAAATGGTCAGGGAGTGCTACATGGAAAAAAAAATAATGGGAAATAGGCCCGGCAAATGGCGTTAAGGAGAGATAGGAAGGAGCCAGGGTCTGTCAGCTCCCCAGGGCCCCGCAGGATGCCTGCAAATGACAGACAGCATTTCCCGAGTATCAGACGAGGCCAAACACATTTCTTGATAAACTAATTAAGTAAATGTGTTGAAACAATGTGAGTGTGACTGGGTGCTCGCTCCTCTGCGTGCGCTGGCTGGGGCTGCTCCCGGGGCAGGAGGCAGCCCTGCGGCTGCTGAGGAGGGTGCGGCGGGGGGTAAAGCATTCTTCCAGGGAGACGGGACCGAATAAAGTGCAATTTGGGAGTGGGTTATGACCAGGGTACCCATTGTCGCTGCTCAGTAGGGGATCTCCAGTGCCTGCTCGAGGGAAGCTCAGTGAGTGCCCATCTCTCAGGCCATCATCCCAGTGTGCTGAGCGAGTGAGGGTCACTTTATGGGGTTTGCCTGATATAAAGTGGGGGTACTGAGGTGGGCTGTGGCACGTCACAGTCCCTGTTAGCTGGGGTAGCACATGGGAGAAGCCGTGTGCTGGGGGCTCAGCCCCAGGGCGATGCTTCCAACCCACGAGGGAGACATGACATTTTGTGGGTGAGACTGGCAGGTGAATAACGGCCGCCAGCCTGGACTAGTTGAGCATTGGCACTGGGAGTACTGGGGGACGTGGTGCAGGGAGCTTTGGGCAATAGCTCTGGGTAAAACCAGCTGCATGTATTATTTAGTTACAGTACTGGTGCTGCTGAGGTTGCTGGTGAGAGCAAAGGGGACGATGGTGGTGGCACCCTGGAAAAGAAGGAAGCCCTGTGCATCCATCACCTGCTTTATGGGGTGAGCTGGGAGGCAGCTGCCCTGGGGTACCCTGAGCTCATGCCTGTGTCCATCAGTTTGATGCCATACATACAGCCTTCCTCCTCAGCTCGCACATCCACAATGGACCATGACAGTGGCGCATTTGTGCTTTTAGATCCTCTATTTCTTCATCCACACAAGAAGCACCACTGAGTTCAGCACAACGTCCCCGACATTTTCTGCCTTTATATTTTTCCTGCAGCCAAAAATAGCGAGCAGATTCTCAGGAGAGCGGTGCCAGGGCTGCGGAGACAGCAGCTGCTCTCTGCCCGGGCTGGGGGCTCTCCTTCCACCCGCTCGGGGCCAGACCCCCAGCAGCAGCAAAAAGAAATATTTCCATCCCACATGCTTGCTCGCAGGGTGAAAGATTACATCCTATCCTTCCTTCTCCTCCCTCTCAGTCCTCCGCTGCCTTCCAAACACGACGTTAGGCTGCGCGTATCCTGAGCAGCATTCACTCAGACACGACAACCTGGACTTGACCCCTGAGGTTCTGGCTCCACCGAGTCTTCCTGGCCATTTCGGGCAGCAGGAACCTCTGTCAGCGCCAGTGATGGATGGGTTCAGTGGGAGAGAGGCCTACAGACAAAAAGTCTCGCGAACACAGCGACAGGCAAAAACAAAATAGACCCCGAGCAGCAGCAGCTTGCTATGAGCAGAGCTCATGGTTCGCAGCCACAAGCCGTCCCTCCTTGGGGCCACTTGATTGTCACCATCCTTTCTGCAGCCCATGCTGTAGATGGAGAGCTTTTTCTCTTGCCCAGGCGTATGTTGGCTTTCAGGATTTCCCACCCTTCAGCTTAACCATCAACAGCTGGAAACAAAGCAAATAACACCAAACGTTTCTCTAGTGTGTTAAGAAGCAGAGGTGTGGGCTTTCCAGGTGGAGGGAGTGCCATTGCAGACACAATAAATGCCTGAGGCCACATCCCTGTTTATTCACGACCAAGCTCCCAGGAAGCGTATGGTCCATGATGGTATCTCTAACTGAATGTTGTGATCAGCCTGGCTTGACCAGCAGATGACTTCATTATATTGTGCAGGGTCAGGATGACTTCTGGGCAGGATCCATCTCCTCAGGACCGTACTATCTGCAAGACGTCACCGAACTAGAGGTGCTCTGGCATCCCTGCCCAGCACCCACCCCTCGCAGCTGCCAGTACACCCTGGGTTGGGGGTTTGTGCTGCAGGAATCCCTGGTGAAAGACATCCCGGGGACCGGTCTGTGAGACACCAGCCTCTTGACTCCTCTGCAGTGTCTGGGCAGCCAGCGCAGCCAGAAGAGGAAATGAGGGCAGAGGAGAGAGGATCTGACCTTGTGTTTCTGCCTCCTTTTCCAGATTAAGCCGTTTCCTTATAAGAGACACACGCCCTGCAGTCCAAATATTAGCTGAGTTTCCATTTCAGGCAATGCCATCATCAGCAAACTCAATCCCAGCATGCATTTGTACCCACTCTCCATTTCATGACATTTTAACATTGAAACTCTATTCATTTTTTAAGACTAGTCTTTCATTTGTGTATCCAGCACAGAAGGCAAGGTGATCCAAAGCACCAGTGACCTGTGAGCACTGGATTGGGGGAACATCAAACCGGAGGGACAAGTCACAGCAACCCTTTGCTGCTGCCCCAGCTCCACGTGGCAGGACACGAGCAGAGCAATGCTGCTTCTGAGGACAGCTGAATTTATGTCCCTCCTTATTCCACCACCAAAGCAGCAACAGGCGCTGCGTTGTGCAAACCGTTTCCTTCAACCAGGGGGATCAAGGCTGAAAACCAATCCTTTGGGAATACTGACTCAGACCAAGGAATAGGGGTTGCTGTAGGACAGTGACTGTGTGCGCACCGAACCCTTGCCCTTATTGCCTGTGCCCCCTTATTCACCTGGTGCTTTATGATGGGTTATGCTAGTATACATGAAATTTAATTTCCGGTTATTAACCCACAGAAAGGTATTGCTGTTTTCAGAGAAATTACATTGCTTCCAATTAGTGCTGCCCTTTGGTTTATGGTATGTTGTTTTTCTTGAAAACCTTTGAACCAAGTTCTACACCAGCTGAAGGGCATTCTGGGGCTGTTAATAAAGATTAACTCTTTTGAGCAAATACATGCTCTGATTCATTTGCGAGGATTGCGCCGTTGCAAAGGCAGGGGATCTCAGGAAATGCTAGACGGCTCTTTGCTTTCCCTTCAATTTTCTCCGTATATATTTTTATGCTTTCCTGTTCCTGTGGTCCCATTTTCCAGCCTTGCCAAAGGAGATGTCCTTCTTTCCATTGCCACAGCAGATGGTCATGACAAAGTAAGAGTTGTCTTCAGAAGCTGGACATTCAGCAGCTGCCCTGCTTCTGCTAGAGAAAGGCTTCGGGCTGGCTTTGTCCAACCCCTCTGTAAAACTTGCATAGAGAAGAGGAAACTGGAGACACCAAGAAGAGGGAAATGGGGGTTATCATCACTTAGGAACAGTGATATACAAATCTATTTGACTGTCTTGCTCAGTCTTGACTCTCACTGTCCACCTTTCCCCATGCTACCATGAAATTTTATGGCTCCAAGTCAGCTTTAGTCTTTCTGCTTGTCGGGTATCATTTACCCACATCCTTACCTTCAGACTACTGACGTACAGTACAAACACAAAGGCAAAAGTGTCCTCAGTGTATGTATTTTCACTCTGACTGGCTTTCAACTTACTTTTTTTATTACATTACACTTCTATCACGCTGCCAAAGGCTGTAGTCTCCCATGCTCATTTATTTTGTCCTTTCATTGGACCTTCCCCAGTCAAAATATTTAAAACCAAGGGAAAAAAAAAATTTACCTTAGGAAATCTAGCTTTCATTCCTGACTTTCAGCCAAACACTTCTCTAGACTTCTTGCAGCTCCCACAGGAGAAACGTGGTTTGCAGTGTGGGTACTTGTGCTATACCTCTGGAAGGCGAGGTGACGGGTTTTTGTCTAAGGATGACAATCCAAAATATTTCAATTTTCCTTTAATAAAGCTGTTTGCATGACCAACACCTGAATTTTATGCTTCTCTCATTTAAATGAGGCACGCAGCCTGGCCTATTGGTCTGCACATAATAAGAGCATGTAGCTCTTATTTTCCAGTAAGACCACTTGAGGAGGAGATCATTGGCGTTTCTGATTGATTAGTTGATGGTAACTTTTCTCTTAGGGCACTGTACCAGTCGAAGAGGCTGGGGGGGGGGTTCTCACTACTAACATTTTTTTACCCCCCTGCCACTGCTGCAACCTCTCAAAATGATTCCAGTTGTTTATTAGCTCTTTACCACCCAGGCTATGACTTGATGCTAAGCAATAAACAACAGCTGGGGGTTCTGAGCCACCCACCAGTATGTCTTTCATCTAAACTCAGGATTTCCCCTGGCTCCGTTTTTTTCCCCTCCTGTTGTGTTGGGGTGGCATGAGGCATAATTTTGCACTTATTGGGTGCTTCCCTCCTTGGTGCTGAGCTCCTGATGCCCATGTTACCCTATGGACGCACATGAGTCTCCAACCTGGAGTTCCAGGACAGAATACGGCAATCCCACCTTCATCCCCATGCTCCAGCGAGACACAGACATGTCCCATCTCTGAAAACCTACTGTTGAGTTCTTGGAGTGCCAATGTGTAGAGAAGCCCATTATCTTTCATTTTAAGCAAAAAAGTGTGAATTAGACTCATTTGTGAACAGGTTTGATGTTTAGGGAGGCAACGTCTACATGGATTTCATTGCAATTCAGGAGCATCTCACCCCTTTGCAGATGCAAACCCAAGACAAGATCTATGTGCCACACAGCCATGGGTCAATATATTCCTTGGCCATACTCATTCCTTATGGAAGTGGGTGCTTCGTTCTCTGCCTGTTTGAACAGGCTTGTTTAATCTACTGTCCTGGGCTAGCGCTTCTCCTGAAAGCTGGTCCATAAAGCAACGAGCCTAAGGTCCTGAGTGGGAAATACATTGCACTTGCCTGTTTTCAGTACGGCCATATATCTGCAAGGATGTGCGGTGAGCAAAATGGCTGCAACCTTGGTGGGTCTGCGGACATTTATTGTGAAAAGCAGCTGGGGAACAAGCAAAGTAATTGCTCTGGGCCGATGTACGTGTTTCTAATGAGTCATTGCGGAGGGACTTCTTCAGTGTGTCTGCATTATTTACACAGGACACCACTATCAGTAAAAGGCCTTATTATCTTCCCTGTATTTGTTTCTATATCTTTCAGTTTAGCAACTCTCAAATTCAGTGTGTTTTTGTTTTATTTTTATAGCTTGTTTCCTTTTTAGTGATATTATCATGGAGCCAATAAAAGTGCTTTCCTTCTACATCTGGTCAAGGAAAGATTTTGCTGGGTACACGAGTCATATTTCTGAAAATGCCTCTGAATGAATATAAAAAGCTGTTGGAAGCAATTGAGTTTACTGTTGCCTTATGTACTGTCATTAATTAGGAAATAAAGCAAACTGCATTTTATATCACTTGTAATCAAAATGTTACAGTCTTAATGCAGCTTTCCAAGTGCGGAGCCTGAAAACAGACTCTGTTCTCGTACAGATGAGCAGAGAAGAAAAAGATGTGGAGCTTCTTTAAATCTTAAAATTCATTGCCCGGATTTTCAGAGTGACAGTGTAAGAAAGGCTGCCATGCAGCGAGGGCAGGATGAGGGCAGCTGCCCTGATGGAGCAGGCAGGCAGGATAACTGCACGTTGTAGCTACCCGGATAACCAGGTGGCCGCTGTGATTTATTCCACCACTGCAGCATCACAGTAACTCTGGTAACTGGCTGAGCTGCAGCTCATAGTCTGGCTCCCATTCTTGGGTACCACAAAACACCGATCTTCAGCAATCACTCTTTTCCTCTGCTTTAGATTAAATTGACATTTTTGCCCGTTAATTCTGTTTTCATAGAGTTCAGAGTTTTCCTGATGCCCTTCCCTGCCTCCCAGTTCAAAACACTGAGCGGGATAAAATATAAATAATAAAAGAAATCCAAACAAAATAATACTTTAAAAGAAAAAAGAAAAAAGCATTTCATCAGCAACCCCTTTTTTCACAACCTTTAACATTAGGTGCCTTTGTCAAGTCCATTAGGACCATATCTGCACTTTCCGGAGTTTGAATGCTTTCATATATTTGGCTCCATATGAACAAACTGGTGGAGCAAACATATTAGTAGATCATTTGCCATGTACATGATTCAGATATCCAGACATGTACAAAACCCAGGCAGGGATTAACCAAGTCTGACAGCACTGAAGTGACTCCAGTTCTGTGTATGTATAAGCGATAATGAACCAAAGGCCCTGTTTGTCTTCAAATAACACACAAAATGATTAATTAGACAGAGGGGCATGAGTAATAATCACAATATTATATGCTCTACCATAATGGAACGCTGCTCTCTTCTTGCTTTGTTCCTCTAATCTTTGAGAAGCAAATATCCACAGGGTGTTACCAACAGAGCTGGAGGCAGATTGCAGTTGCTCACAGTTTATAAGCAGCACTTCTTTCCCATTGTGATTTTACACCCCTGAGACATAGAGAAAACCTCTTTAGAAAATACATATGGTTGCTAAAGGATTAAAGGGATCTGCAGGGAAAAAAAGCAAAGAGCTCTAGTTGCAGATTACAGACTTGAACATGTTCCCATTAAATTCAATGGCAAAGTTTTCTTTGATTCAAGATTTGATCCCAACTGAACGTTTTATCATCAAGATAGTCTTTGGTAAAAATCATGTACTTTGTCACAGAAATACATAAAAAAGAGACACAGTTGCTCAACCCCCTGCTTCCTGTTTATTCATCTACTTCTGACGTAAGGCAAAACTGCTCTTTTGAATACTTACCAAAGCAGCTCTTCTGATAATGGGGTTTCCACCCCGGGAGATGCTCGCGGTGGGGTCGGGCACAGGTACCAGCTGGGACTAACAGGAGCTCGCCCCGGGCTGAGCCTCTCGCTCTCAGCCAGAGTCAGCAGAGGGAGCAGCAGCCTTGACTTGCTCACATCTCCTTGTCCCTCTAAGGAGCAGTATGGATAGCAGGTTTCCAGCACAAACTGGAGAGCAAAAGGTGAATCAGGAGCCACCTTACGTGGTGCTCCATGGCCCAGAGAGCCAGGCAGCAGCTGCTGCATGATCCTGCTTCCAAACTGCGCCTGCAATCAGAGCCCTGTCCTCTACCCCTCTCCCCTATTCGGCTAAATAGCAAACAGGAGAAGAGGGTAAAATCCCCCCAGTGTCTTTACGATATGATCCGTTCTTGCCCCTCAGCTCCCCTG
The DNA here is from genome assembly GCF_000699145.1 of Aptenodytes forsteri. NCBI lineage: Eukaryota > Metazoa > Chordata > Aves > Sphenisciformes > Spheniscidae > Aptenodytes > Aptenodytes forsteri. The sequence continues at coordinate 2,035,858 of NW_008794731.1, read as the reverse complement.
GGAAGCCCACATGCAGCCCGGGGCTAAGTGCAGAAAGGTGCAGTGCCCAAAGAGGGTTATTGGTTTTGAAATTAAATCTACATCAAACCAGTTATCCAACTCAACAGCCACACCTTTTGTTTTCCTCATTTGAGCAACAAAACCCATTTTTCTGTATTGACTATATATAGCTTTGCCATCCTCCAAGTTTAAAAATATTATAGGCAAATTCCTGTCTTTGCCTATTTTTAGTTGCTATTGTCCACTTTGACATTTTGGTGTACAGTATTGACTCGGATGCGTATGGATCTGGCAGAGGTTTTGAAGGGGTTTTTCAGTAGGAAGTGACCAGGGAACACAAACTGTGATGCATTTCTGCATTTTAATTAATTCATTAGAGCTCAGCCCAAGGGAAGCCAGTGGACTTCCTCAAGTACCACTTTATCATCTTCCCCAGGGACCCTGGGGTTTGGAGGGAGCAAGGCGGCAATTGCACCGCCTGCATGGGAACTAGCCCCAGACAATTGAGTTTCCCAATGCAAAGTTGCTTTTTGCCACTGTATTTTTCCTCCTTCAAATGACTCCCACCTCTCCTTCCTCAAAGATGACTTGGTTTGGGGGTGCACTTTGCAAGCAAGCCATGTTCAAGCGGAAGCAGCATTAAGTTTTTCAGTCCCCAGAGTATTTCTGTCTCAGCAACATCAGTTTCTGGTGGAAATTTTTGTCTAGGATAGCAAAAGGGCTCATTCGTTTAGCAAAGTAAGCTGGTTCCACCATGGTCCAACTCTGCCTTTGAAGCACTTCACATTGGCCACTGATGGACAGGGTAAATGGAGATGCGAGATACCCTCCCAGGCTGTGCCAAGCTCTTGCTCATGTCAGAAGGATCTGAGCAAGTAAGAGGAAAGGTGTTCTTCTAGCCTACTCTAGAAACACTAGTTGGATAAGCTTGGGAAAACTGGTAACTCCTCATGATTTAACTGCCCTTGCAACATTGCAGTAACCTCTGAAATGCAGAGCCAGGCAGCTCTGCCAGTGCAGCTCATGAGCACCAGCCTTTCCTTCACCACCTCTTGGCCCGCAGCACCCCATTCCCATCGGGGGCTGCCCACCCAGCACCTTCCCTTCCCCACAGCCTCTGAAGAACCCTGCACCCCATAACCGCACTCCTTGCCAGCCCTGACATTTGCAAACACGCTCCTGTAACCGACCTCGGCGAAGTTGGAGTCTGATGCAGAAGGGAAAATATTCCCTTCACTTGACATACCTACGTGTTAAAATGAAACAGGCTTGTACGGGGGAAAAACCTCGCCCTTATCAGTGTGACATTGTGGAGTCTCACGATCATAATCCAATATTAGCGTGCGATAGGGATCCTGCCGGTGGTGCAGCCTGTGCTGGGGGAGAGATTGGACCTTGCAAGTGACCTCTGCCTGGCTCGCAGGTCTGCCTTCACCTGCTGCATAACCCCCAGTACGTCCCCACTCAGACACAGGTATTTTTGACTTTGGGAGGGGAGAGGAAGGTCTGGGACCTTTCCTCCTAGCCATTGTCCTTCTGCAAAGTACTCTGTAAGAGGGACCAGCCATCAGAAATAGCTGGGTCTCTCTGGGCCTCCATCACACCCCAAAAGCTTCCTGAGCTTACGGCAGAAAGGTCCGTGGGAAACAGATCTCTGTGCTGGGGAGATGCAGCGGGGCTGAAGGGGAGGTTGGATGCAAATCAATGCCTCTTCCCATCAGTCTGCCCTCCACATCTGGCCCTCTCCTCTGCCCTGGAGGCCATAAGCTCATTTGGGTTCCTGCTCTGTCTTACACTTGCTCAATTACTCCAGTTTTCAAGGACCTCACCTTTTTAATGCAGTAATCACAGGAGGTGTGGGAGTGCTATTATCTGCACTTTATTCTGCTAATACCCACTTCCCCCACAGCACAGGGCAGTGGCTCTGGGGGACAGGTCAGCCTCACTGTTTCCCTTTTTGGGTGCAGAAGGCAGCGAGGGGAGCCAAGCAGCTTTGTCCCCAGCAGGCAAGTTCCTGAGCTCACCCTGCTCCAGGGTAGCTCTGAGCCACAGCTGGATTCATCCCTCCAAACCTAATGTCCTAAATCAGCAGTGCAGTCATCTGAGGTTCCACCTCAAGTCACTGGACCCACATGATCCAACTGCCCTCCTCACCCATGGAGATAACCCACTGCTTTTTAAAGCACGGGCTGAGACGTAATAGCATGAAACCAGAAGCTGAATCTTTAAGGAAAAAAAAAATCAAATATTCCAAGGCTAATAAGAATCGTAAGAACCCGCTGAACTGAAACAACCAGAGTAGATTTGCACTGGCAGAAGCTTTTTGCCCCTGAATAATCCATTCAGGGGTAATACCTGCACTCCCTGCCCACCACCCGGGCTGCAGGGTGCAGGCGACAGCAGTCCTTGACTCAAAGCTTATTGTGTGAAGCACAGTTTGGCCCATGGTCCTGCTTCTGCACAGGGATGTTGGGCAGAAGCAGGCAGCTTTTCATGGTCACTCTCCCCTCCGAGCATGGCATGGCTTTGCTGAGGAGTATAGAGCTGAAGGCCAGCAAGCTTTCACACCCAGCTGGGACCCACGAGAGTAAACCTTGTTCCCTCATCCTGCAATCGAACCCCAGCCAACAGGACCCAAAGGGACTCTGAAACCCTTCCTCTTTTCATAAAGTGATATATGTCAAAGCGTTCTACTTGGATGTGAACCTGAGAAGCCCTGTGCCAAATGATGAGCTTAGGAGCATTAAAGCCACATGGTCTGTGGGGAGGACTACAGCCAAGTCCTTCTGGCACCCTGGCACACACTGAGCCTCCCGCAAAGCCCTGCCTGTGGCTGGCAGAGCCAAACCGGCCACACGTGCCTTCTCATATTTATCATCCTATAATCTCTGTGGCTCAAGGAAGGACATTTAACATGTCAATCATATTCCCATTACTGTAGCAATTCATTAGTGCAGTAGAATGAGATCCTGGGAGAAACCATCTTAAGGGAAAGGGGAGGAGAAGCAGCCTGGGGAGTCTGCAAGGTTAATTCACTGGGGAATTGCTTTATTTTTTAATTCAAGGCAAACTCAATCATGCTTGCCAGATATTTTTAAGAAAGAACAATTGCCTCGGGTGCTAAAACACTGCAGAGACAAGCATAACTAGGGCTGACCTGCGTTATACCCCTAAACCCAAACCAGATTTAAGTTTTTCCAAACCAGGGCAGGAGAAACAGGATAGCAAAAGGCACTGCTCACCCAAGCAGCCATGTACCGCTTCCCCCAGCTGTAAGATCTAAACCTAATATTAAAGTTTAGCATGACAGTGGTTAGATGATGCTAGAAATCCTCCTTTTGCTTTATACCCACTTGTAGCTCTGCCTGTACTACTAGATAACTACAAGAAAACAGCAGCACAGGCAGCAGCCTGTTTATTTGCACCCCACACCAGATCGATGGGATGGCACATGAGCTCCTGGAAGCACAACATTTGTCCCTGCCCTACAAGCATCCCTGGCCCAGACTTCAGCAAGAGCCATACGTGGCTGCTGAGAGCATCCACTTATAACTGAGACGGTGGAGATCCTACTCAGCACTACGGAAAGGCTCTTTACGTCATAAATTGTATTTAAAGGCTCTTTCAAGAAGACAAGCAAATTTAAGAGGGCAGTTAGCTTCTGGCACTTAGATGCATAACTTTATTTGAGTATTCAATTTCCTCCTTCATTCATAAAGTAAACATCTGAGTTATCTGAAAGTGACTGTATACTTATGCAGTGTTTTCTTAAAAGAGTCAATAGGAGCAAGGCGACATAAAATGCTTCAGAGAGCATGACACAGGAAAACACAAGCCTTTAAATTATACACATTCAGGAAACGGTTGAATTCAGCATTTTAGATGGAAAGGTTAAAATGTTTGTGCTGAATTGTATTAAATCTTTCACCAGTAAATCCTGTAGGAAGCAGAACATTTGAAGGAGCCTACTTATTCCCAGTGTCTAGGAAAGACTCCCAGAGTTTCAGAGGAAAACATCCATTAATCTCGTTGGACAAGTGCAATCTAATAAAAGCTGTTGTTAAATTAAGGCAACTTTGTTATTAAGTGTTTTCCAAATTTAGTCTATTTTTCCCCCCAACAAAATCCCCTTTTGTTCTGAAATGGAGGACCTTTGTTGCCTTTCAGCCTGAAATGGTCTTTTCTAGAAGACTAATGCACAGAGGATTGGAAGTCCACCTAGTAGAGAATAGTTTCACTTACTACACATCTGCCTTTACAGGATTTTTATGTAAATAGATGAGATTTTGGTTGGGGCATCACCTTAGTGGTGTAAATATCCTACTGACCTTTATGCCGTGAACGAAGCCCCTGTTGCTTTGGGAGCACAGAAGCCCGGGAGGAGCCGTGCTCCAGCCCCAGGGAGGACAGCATGGTGCTGGCGGGGACAGCCAGGGCTGCTCAACAGCAGCTCAGCTCTGCTCCAGGATGGGTTTGCAGATTTGGGTCCATCAGCAGGACTATCCCATGCCCACTGGCTGTCCTCAGCAGTGGTTGCATGTCTCAAACACAATCCAAACTTTACTATATAGATTGTTTTTACTCCAGTCCCATGACAAAATCCACATACAAGAACCCGGGGCCATTCCTGCCACTGACCTCCTGTTGGACCTTCAGCAGGTCTCACTGCATCTCAGCTCCATCACCAATGAGGTGTGGATGCGACAGATGACCTCTTACATGAAGATGACACCAGAAAGTGCCCTCACCACCGCAAGGTTAAAGGTGGGGAGCCAAGCTTGAAAGTCTGATAGAAGTTAAACATTTTATCAATGTTTTACCAAAAATATCTCTGGGGAAGGGAAGGAAATCAGCTGACAACAGGACAGCATATTCACAGCCTCTTTCCAAATTAGAACTGAATTAATACTCAATTTCAGTGGAGGACTGAAAATGCATAGCTAGATTTATCTATTTATTTAAAGAGGAATTTAGCACTTCTGGAGTCTGGAGACCCTGAGGCTCTGAAGCATTGAAACTTGTGAGCTTCTCTGTGGTCAATTCAGACTTGGCTGGGAAGGGAAATTCTCAGCTTTCTTACAAAACAAACTAAAAGCAAAACAAACCACTTTTCCTGGTGAGACTTTCATTCAATTCTGCAGACTCAGGAAGCTCACGAGATAAGCCTCCACTCCGAGGATACACTCTGAGCTGGCTGAAGCCTTGACCCAAGCTGGCAATTAGCAGGAACGCAGCACGCTTAATGAATTAACACTTTTGGGCAGCCTGACTCAGTGTGGAAAATAACCTAAACATTTGTGGTGTTTTCTGCAGCCCAATTGTGCACCTCAAAAAAAGCATCAGTGATAAAAAAAGCATGTTGGTCTCCCAAGAAACCTCCCAAGGAAGTCCCCAAATTTCCTGGTTCTGAGTAGGACTGAGAAATCGCAGGGATTTCTCCCTGACTTTTTTTTTTTACTCCTAGTTTTGGATCTCAGTGGAGTTCAGAAGAAGCCTCCACTCCGAGGATACACTCTGAGCTGGCTGAAGCCTTGACCCAAGCTGGCAATTAGCAGGAACGCAGCACGCTTAATGAATTAACACTTTTGGGCAGCCTGACTCAGTGTGGAAAATAACCTAAACATTTGTGGTGTTTTCTGCAGCCCAATTGTGCACCTCAAAAAAAGCATCAGTGATAAAAAAAGCATGTTGGTCTCCCAAGAAACCTCCCAAGGAAGTCCCCAAATTTCCTGGTTCTGAGTAGGACTGAGAAATCGCAGGGATTGCTCCCTGACTTTTTTTTTTTACTCCTAGTTTTGGATCTCAGTGGGAAGTTCAGAAGCACTAAAATACCAAGTTAAAAAAGCTTATAAACCTCAAATCAGATTCTGGTTTTGTTTAGATTTGGTTTCTGATGAAAACATAAGTAGATTCCTATTCTATCCAAACCAATTTCCTACTAATTATGGACTGATCCCTAGCCTGTTTTTCTTTGAAAAATCAAAACAATGTAATTACAGGAGTAGAAGACAGCTATTTTAACTGGAAAACATAGATGCTATTGTGGTTTTATTTTTGGCTTTTGCCTCCTGCAAATGCAAGGGGGCTTGGTTGCCATTTATTCAGGCTGCCTTTAAAAAACAAAAGAAACTCCATCCCTGGTGACCTCGCTCAGCACACTCCAGATGTAACTGATTTTGTGGTTATGTTACAAGCCCCGTTGACACGGCTGTAACTAAAATGATTGGTGACGCACAAACCAAGCCAGAAAGGAAAAGCAAGCCAGAAAAGGAAAAGTCAAGAGGTATCTTCATTTCAGAACAACCACAGGCTTCAAAAAGTTTAAGAAAAACCACTCGGTGCAAGCAGAGAGACCTTCTGAAACCTGGAGCTCCCGAGGAGGAAAAGTGCCAACATCTCAAACCAGCTAGTGGTATCTCCAATCTGTCCTCACTGTCATGCCCCAAAATTGTACAAGGCAGTGCTTTTCCTGTCTGCAACTTTGTTTTAGACATAGGTACAGATTTCCAGGGGTAGGAGACAAGGGCAGGCCAAGCGCTCCCTTCCCATGAGCACCCCAGGGTGCTGCTCGCGCTCTCCCAACCATGTGATGTCAAGGTGATGGGGCAGATGTGGCTCTTCTCTCCCCAGGTTTATTGCCATTAGTATGCAAAGGTAATGCTGGCTCTGAAATGAGGGTGCCCAGGGCACCCCACACAGTAGGGGAAAGGAAGCAACATGGGGGCCAATTCTGCATCTTTACCTGAAGATAAGGGCAAGCAGCAATGTCAAACTCGATAACCTCAGAGCAGAGCCCATCTGAGAAGGAGCACTGTTATTAAAACTTTCTGCTCAGAAATGAGTTATCCATTATTAATATTTTAAATTGCTAAATCCTTTCTAATCATGTTTTAATATGAGGCAAAGCTGCATGATTTAAAAGCGAAGCTCAAGCCACTGCCAATCACTCCTGGGCGTGTAGCAAAGCCTGCTGCAGGAATACTGATGAGACCAACTTTCCTGCAGGGAGAGATACTTCTGGAACAGCTTTGCTAGGTCCTCAGCCTCCTCCAAGAGAAGCTGTGTGGCCTTTCATGCTTTGGGACTTTCCTGGGAGCCACAGACACTGCAGGTGCATTTACCCTGAATGCAGAGCACAAGGCCAAGCTGGCGCACAAGACTCATGCTCATAGACCCTCTTACGTGGACACAAGGCTGGATTTAGGAGCAAGCTGTGGACGTACCAAGAGAAACAGGTCCAGGAACAGTGCTCCTTTACTCTTATGGGAGTGAAGGGAATTCTACAGACTCTCATGGGACTGCAAGATCCTTCTGGCACCTCAACACACAGGAAGGACTTGCTCCTGGGGAAAGCCTGTTTTGGGGCATGACCTGGAGCACTGCTGCAGCCAGCAACCCAAGCTAAAGACAGTGAGGTCTGGGTTGCTGTTGACTGAGATGAACTTGGTTATGGAGGAATGACAGTCTGTATTTATCACTTGTTCCAGTCAAAGGAAGGTGATGGTGACATGTTCAGCTACATCCAAGTGCCAAGTCAATCCCAAATGGAATCCTGCCTTGTTATTATGTCTGTTATTAAATATAGAAATAATATATTCATATTATATCCATGATAACATAATAGGTTTTAAATGCTGTAGGACAGCAGAAAAGCAAGCTTACACCCTTCCAAGGGAATTCCCATGGACTGAGGCTCAAACACCGCCATTATTTCTGAATGCTCACCATTAGCCATCACATGCCATGGAAGTCCCCTGCTCCTGTTTGGTGTTGAGTCATTAATAATTAGGGAGGAAAGATGTTAAGGTCAGGCTCAGGAGTGACAATCACCCTGCAGTCCCCATCTGTGCTGTCCCATGGTGACGACCCTGCCAGTGACAGAGCACCACAGCACAGGAACGTGCTCCCAACAAAGCAAACAAAGGTGGATCTGAATAAACTGCCTCCCCAAAAGGCCACTTTATGGTGCCCTTTGAGCAGCGGCTTCCCCATTTAACATTTATGCTTGCAGATCCCTATACACACACAGAGTGTCTATTATAGCCTCCATCGCACTCAGGGTAAATGATTAACGCTGCCAATTCCACCTTGCCGCTCACCTTAGTCCTTCTGCTCGCACACAGAGGGGTGGTGTCTCCAGCACTATTTTCCTACCCGGCTTGCTAAGGCCGTATCACTAAAAGCAGCTTAAGCACCCCTCCAGTCAGTTATAGTGGGCTCCCGTGGCTAAATGCCCGTCATTTCCATTCATTTCACGAGCCGGAGCTATTCTTCTTTATTACAAGCAGAGTGAACAGATGGGAAGAATGATACCGACACCTGAAATAACAGCTACATCAGGGCCCCGCTCCGCATCCCGTCTGTGCCCACCTCTCCTTTCCTCCCATTCAATCTTTTGGGTGGTCCTGCAAGAGGGTCAGTCCCATGCCTTGCGGGAACAGGGGAAGTGTGAGCACAGGTGAGACTGCAAGTTTCCACCAGTGTTTGCTTTAAGCCATTTGCTTGGTTTGAAGGAAAAAACAGTAAGAGGCACTCTTACTTTACTCTTCTCTATCCATCCTTTCCTCCATGTGTGCTCTTCTTTGGCACTCATCCCTGAGATGAGGGCTCCCAAAGCTTTCACAGGCACGAAGCAGCTAGTTTTGCACCCAGGGCAAGACAGACTCTTCCACTTGAATGATAACATTTTCCCACTTTCTCCTGTTTTCTTCTGGAAGATCAGGAAATGTAAATAGCATCCTCTTAATGCGGTTAAATGTTTATATGGGAGACCAGTTCAGCACTGTTACCTTGCACCAGCTGAGGAATTGGCCTTGGAGGCAGCTCAGACGCCAACATTTTCAAACACCACATAGTCAAGGTCTGCTCTTGGCCACATTTAACACTGCTGTGGAAATGCTGGTTGTAAAATCTTTCTTTGAATTCCAATACTAATGCATTTCCTAATGACAGCCTGAAAGAACAAGAAAAAAAGCTGGTAAATGCTAATGGTCCCAGTGGCATTAGAGCACTGTAGATAAAGCTACTTCATGCCAAGCTTGACCATATAGACAGTCCACCACTGCTCCTCTTTCCTCTCAACACCTGCTGTATCCATGGCATGTTACCTGTGGTGGTACTGTTGGGTAGAAATTTTGCTGAAACATGGAATCTGGGGTTTTCAGAGAAGACAACAGGATGGGTTTAAACTCTGTTTAACAAGAGCCTTTTTGAAATGTGCTGCTTTTCACCAAGCTTCCCCTTAAGGAGGAGGTCCTTTGAAATAAAAACACTTTGCAAAAGGTGTTATTGCTCCTCATTAAGTGTCTTTTGGGTTATTCAATGTAAATTTGATGCTGAACAGGAGACATTCTTGGAGACACCACCTCCTGCCAACCCCTGGTCACAAAGCTTTCTCCAAGAAGGATCACCTGATGTGATGAAAGGAGCAGTACTGTTTGTTTTCTTCTTCTATGCATACAATGGTGAGATTGAATATTCAGCTCCGGTTTAGCTGCTGCACAAGTAAATAGCCTGGACATTTAATTACTGCAGCACATTGACCTGGAAAGCAACATGAGTTGTTTTCCTGGCTGGTACACAACGAACTTAGCAATAAAAAGCACTGGAGAGGAGCAGGGAAGCAGCAGGCAAGGACTGAGAAGTAACAGTGAATTTACCTCTCTGCACCACCAAGCACTTCCAGAGCAATCAAAAACCAGCAACAGAGCCCCTACACCCCTTCAGCCCCTAGAGCACTGCTGTACCTGGCACACAGCCTTGCTTCCACCTTCTTTCCAGGAAAAACCTCTTGGATACACACAATACTTTGTAGACTTGCTAACCACTAGGACCAAGAAAGGGAAACTTGATGCCCCCATCCTCTTATAACCATGATGGGCATGTTCCTCAGCTGGCATAAATCAGCCTAACCAGTGACTTTGGTGCACAGCTTCACCTGGGGGTTGTGTGTCCCCGAAGCTTGTGCAAAGGAAGAGTCAAACCTATCTGCCAGCTGGGTGGTGTTTGCAGTTCAGGCAGAGCCTGGTCGGCAGCTGAGCTGCCACGCAAGTTGTGCTGAAGACTTCTGTGTGCAACGCAGAAAAAATGATGGCTCTCTGTGCTCCAACACAAAAGTGACACCCCATTAGAGAGTCTGGGGCTTCAGGGCTCCCAGCAGAAATTAAACCACAACTTCCCATTTTCCATGCAGAAATCAAAAAGAAACAAACTTTTGGTTTTTTTAAAGCAACTGCTTGGGTGAGCAATGATTTTATTGTGCTATTAATATGATCATAAACAAGAACAACATGTGTTTATAGGCTCAAGTGCTTCATTACTCACCCGCTGACTTGGTAAAAATCACCGTGGCATCAGTATAAAGTGCAAAATGGAACAGATCATTGTAGTCGTGTTGTAAAATCATCTGGGCAGGTGACCTTTGAACAAAGGCAATTGATAGCTCCGAGGCAGCTGTACAACAGTAAAGATAATAGTTGTCCACAAGCCACCAGACCTGTAGGAGAGCAAATACACACCATGCCTGGGAAGAGGAGAGAGCACCAAGGGAACTGAGAAAGGTTTGGTAAATAGAAGTAAAAGCTGATCTCTGAAGTGCTTCTGCGAATCAGCCTTGTTTGAGGATGGGCCAGGGAGGGGTGAGCCTGGTCACAGAAGATGGCGGTGGTGCTGTTAGCACAGCATGGGCAGGGTCTGACCAAAGGCAGCTCCTGCCCGCTGGCTGGAGCCAGGTGGGGTGGGACAGCGAGTGCCCTGTGGGAAGCCCATAACCTCCAGGCCAGCCGGGGGTTCCGGTTCTCCTGGACTTCGGTTTTGAGTCCGAGCTTCTCCGTTGCTGCCACCCCAACCATTCAAACTCCTGCAAACATGTGGGCTGAGCTGGGCCGTGCAACCAGGCGTCCAGAGGCTGTAGGAGCAGGATTGGGGATGCAGCATGAGCTGGGAAGACCCAAACATTCCTGTGGTTTTTGTTCACACCTACTGGGGCAAATGCTCCTCTTTGCCATGTAATGAGGGGCACAAAGGGACGTGGACCCCCTAGGGAAGGTCTTCAAAATGGCAGGCTGGGAAGGTAATGGCTGGAGGGTACACAGGTCCCCCTAGATGTGGCTGCTGCAAGGCTGGGACGTGCACAGGGTGAGCTTCCCGGGGTACTGGCTCCTCTGGGGGTGCAAGGACTGGGATGCAAGGAAGCCTCCCCTCTCCCGTGGGGCTGTGCAGACGGTGCTGCCTCTCCTGTTAGGGTTGACCAGGAGACAGAAGTCTGCGGGGATGGCTAATGCCTTGGGGATGGGAGAAAAAGGTTGGAAGATACCCCCGAGAAGTGAAAAACCAGCTTTATGGATGATGCTGTCCAGTGAGTGCAGGGAGCGAGCAAGGAAGGAAAAATTACACACATCCCGGTTGTTTCACTTCTTGTCCTTCTGCCTCATTTCGTCAGTCGCCAGCCCTTGGAGCATCCCGACGCCCGGTCGATGGTTACCAACAGGCAATAAATAAAACCGCTGGAGCCACTGGTGTCAACATCTTGGCATTGTTTGGGTCTTCTTGTTTGCCTTTAAAATAACTCTCCCTCTTGGGGTCACGCAGACGAAAAAGCAAGGACCCCCTGCCATCATCCATAGAAATCATCTTGCCACGACTTGTGTTGCGCTGCCTTTTTTTTTGCCTGGAAAACTTGGGGTTTGGGGAGCTGCCCGGGAGCATTACTTGTGCTACGCCCAGGGCTCCTGCTGCCTCCTGCCCGCCCGTGTCCCGACACGTCACTCCGGGCGCCTGCAGGTCGCCTGAGCCCAGGCCACATTACCTGTTTTCCTGACGCCCAAAGGAAGAGTTTGGGCTGGATTCGGGGACGGTGTCACCCCGCCAGCCCCGTGCTGCTGGCTTATCCGCTGCACAGCTGTGCCTGGCTCTGCTGCGGATGTCGGCAGGCCGGAGAGTGGAAAAACAAATGGGGGAGACGCCGATCCGTGGCGAGAGCCCGGCCGTGCAAACAGGCTGTGCCACTGCCGAGCCCAGCACTGGAGGGATGCCCCTCCGTGACAGCCCCTGCCCCAGCACTGGAGCTTGGCATGATGCAAGCTGCTAATAGAGTTCTGGAGGCACAAGAAAAACTCCTCCAAAGACAGTTTTCATCCATGGGCTTTGATAAAAGGGTGGCTTGAAACCCCCCATGTCCGCACAGGGCTACGTTGAGGGACCAGCCGCTGAGCTATGGCAGCACTGGAGGGGACTGATGCTCCCCAGTGCCTGGAGCATCTCCTTTCTTCCAGCAAGGGTTGCATGGTGGAAAGCACCATCCTCCATCTCAGCTGAGTCGCGACTTGATGTCAGATTCACTCTCCCTGATCATCTTTAGCCTGTTGTTTATAGTAAAAATCAAGTGATCAATCTCTTCTGACAAGAGGAAGAGTTGCTCCAGGAAGCCCTGGACAGGTCAACTTCTATATTAAGGAACTATTACTTGACGGCTTCCTGGCCATAAATAGCCATCCAGCCAGGCTGGGGATTTTATTTAGAAATAACAAATAAAGCAGGCCATGGAAGTAACTTCATGACCTTGCTCCCCCTTCATTTCCCACCCATCTCCCCTCCTTAGTATGGTCTTCTCCTCACCCCCAGTCTCCTCTGGAGCTTCAGGCCCCCCCTGCGTGCCCCCAGCAGAGCATATCTCCCCATCGCCCACCTCCCCGGGGCAGCTCCGAGAAGCTGTAGAAACATGCTGTTGCCAGCTTTTGGAAGTGTGCTGTGGGTTTTGCATCACTGATGATCTTTTGCTACAGCTCAGCTCCAAGAAATTATTTTCTACTTGGCTTTCGTTAAAATAATTAAAAAGGAATCTATGCCCTGCATGGCTCAAAGCTGGAAATCCTCCATTCAAAACATCCCCAAGACTGGATACAAACAAATATACCTCCGACACATCATTTTATTTTTCTGTCCCTCAAACCCTTCTCTTAACTTTTGGAAGACTAACTTCTGATTTTCTAATGCTCTGAGTTGGCAGTATAAAAAACAATCAGGAAATACGAAAGAAAAACAGCATTTCAGTATTCTTTTATTATTGGGAGGTTTTGACCATTTTTGTCATGTAGTTTGCCTAAAATAATCAAAAAAAAATCTTTCTTTGGAGCTGGAAAGGGAAGAGCAGCGTGTTTATTTCATGTATGACTCATCAGCTCAGTGTTGATACGCTAAACGCTTCAGAAGCAACACTCCATACCGTTTTTAATAAAATGTTTAAAATGTTTAAAACAACTGTTGCTTTTTTTTTTTCTCTTTTCTTCCTGTTGTGGCCAATAAAACATAAGGGAGGCCACACAGTTTACATTTTAATAAAATTAAGTTATTTGGTGCCATGTTATTACAGTCTTTATTGGAAAGTGGAATAAATTGCACACAGAGGAGTCATAGGAGGGAGAAATCACTGCGAATAAACATAGATTCTGGGATGCATTTATTTGCTGGTTTCATCTCAAAGGAGGAAGGCTTTCCCCGGGAAAACGGAGGTGGCCCCGGGGCTCCGGCCTCAGGGAGCCAACCCTGTGTTGCTCTGGCTGAGGATGAGCTTTTTGGGGATCTGGTGCCACAGCGGGGGCCATCCCGGCCCCGTCCAGCCAGCGTTTTCCACGCGCATCCTCCAAGAGAAACCTGTCCTCTGGCCGCGGCTCGACACCCCGCAGTCCCAAAGCACTAGGGCAGCCCGTCCTCCTGCCCGTCGGCCGTTTGCAGGGCCAGCTGAAAACGTTGGTCCCGAGGCTTTTTGCCAGAGATTGGGGGTTTCTAGGCAAGCGCCAGGGCGCACCAGGAGTCCTGCCGGAGCGGCACGCTCAGCCCAGGCTGAGGGGCCATGGTGGTGGGGGAGAAGGTGTAGTCCTCGGGCTCGAATTTGAACTCGCCGTGGCCGCCGGCCAGCGCCTCATCTGACTGGCTCTGTGCCTGCCCCAGGGAGGGAAGCAGAAAGTCATTAGAAAGACTGTTATTAGCCAATGGGTCACTCTCCCCCTTGTCGTAACGCAGTGGTAGGACTTGGATGGATTACGGACATGGTGGGTTATCCCTGATGCTACTGCTGCCCTTTGGAGCATCCTGGAGCCGGGCAGGAAGGGTGCTCCATCCCCAGCAAGCACAAGGAACAAGCGGGGAGGAGGCATCCTGGGCCCATCTGCATTTATTTATTGACTAAACATGTCCAGTTTGGAGATCTCTAGGTGTACGTATGATTTTTAAGAGCACAGCACCATCAGATTTAACTGTTTCAGGCAAAAAAACCCCTCTCCCCTACAGCGCAGCTGGTGCCATGCCCGGCACTCGGGCACTGGAGCTGAGCTTCCCCTCCATGCATGCATATCCAGCTCGAGGAGGGCTTAGACCCAGCATAAAGATAGTACTGGGTCACAAGATTTTGATGTGCGGGTTGATTTAGAGCCATTTTTCCCTCTGCCAAGACAAAATAGCAACCTGCCCCAAAGAAATCCTCGGGCCAGAAACACAGCCATGCAATCTGGGGTCTCTGACAGCATTACAGCTCTGTGAGCACTGAGTACCTCAGGGCTATAAAGTGCGGATAACATATGCCCAGGGAGCCTTTTCTTGGGAGCTACAGAGGTTTCCACCCTGGGCTGATCCCACCAACTCGACAGGGTTGTAACTCCCAGGATTTCATGGCAGGAGATGGGAATTAAACCCAGCTAGGTGCCGAAGCTGGTTTGCCACCGATCGCCTCCGCAGCAGCAGGGCTTGGACCTCCCAGTTCCTCACTGCAAGATGGAAGAGCCGATGGGGAGCCAACAGGCTGGAGCCCTTCCTGGTCCGCAACATCTTGGCTCCCTGCTTTCCTCAGTCTGAGGCAGTCCATCAGGCTGGCGACCCCCAGTGCAATGACCTAATTGCTTAGCCTCATCAGGGCACCCCAGGTCAGTGACTACTGAGGTGTGTGGAGCATCCACCCCAGCAGGTGATGGCTGCGGGCCCCTGTGCCTTACCTGGGACACCGACACGATGGTTTGTCCGGGATACTGCGAGGTCGCGCTGGGCTCTGACTTTAAAGTGACCGTGCTGTCTGAGTTCGTAATGGAAGAAGGGGAGTTAGTGGCCGAAGTTGTAGACCCTGGAAGACAATCGGTACAGGATGGTGAAGCAACATAGGTGCAAATCTGCACTTAAGGAAATTTATATTTTAGTGGCTACCATCACATCTCATGGCACGACTCTACTGTTCTCTTTCTCCACCGCATCTCTGTCAGGGTAAGGCTTTGTATTTGGCTGCCAAGATGTTGATGGAGGAGGAGGAGCACCCTTTCACAGCCTGGCAGTGCTGGTCCTGGTACAGGCCGGATGGGCTAACGTTGAATGCGTCGTGATACCTTCCCCTCAACTCTTTAATACACCGTTCCCAGCCCTGTTTTTTCCCATTACTCAATTTAGCCCAGATCTGCTTGAACACGAGCACTGCTGGGCTGGAGCTGGGTGCCCACAGCGCAGAGGAACCTCATGGGAATATGACAGCAGTGAGATTTCCCACCCAGCATCCTCCTTCCACATAAGAGCTAGGCATAAATACAGGCCCTACATCTAAAGCAATCATCAGGGAAAAAATCACAATATTATTTTCTAATTATTGTAATTTCTTGCAGAAGACATGTTGAGGTGAACTGTGCTCCAAGCCCCCATGATGGATCATAGCAGCACTGTACCTGTTGAGGTTTTGCCTTTGATAATGTTTTTAGGCTTCCTTTTCCTCGTCTGGATGCTTTCCTTTTTCATGGCCAGAGGTCGTGGTACCTTGACATTCATAAAGTTTGGAATCATTAATATTGTATTTTACTTAGCTCCTTCCCACACACGTGTTGCTCTCTTATTTACGTGCTGTAGCTCATGCAAAGCACCTAAAGTCCTTGTCCTTCACTAAGTGCTATTTTTCTCTGCAGCAGGCCTTGGCTGGAAGATGTATAAGGCTAACAGCTAAGGCTTTCCCACAAATTTTGTTTTTTCCTTTATTTCCTATTTTCCTTTTCCTGATTTATTAGTGACCTTTATGACAGGACCCTATTAAATTACACTGACAGACTGAGAGCCTACATGGCTCGGAGGGAACGGTCATGGGATAAAGAGACTTTAACCTTTATGGCAGAAGTTTGAAGAGGCCTATATGGAGGGATGAAGTCTCCTCTTTGGCTGATGGACGTTACCAACAGTTCCCATCCTCTGTGGATAAATGTTATCAGCCAGCCTCCATGTGGACTCCTTAGCATCCTTCACACATTCTTAATTACCACATCTAGAAGAAATATGCTCCTTATCTCCAGTCTAGGTTTGGGGAGCTTCAGTCTCCAGCTACTGGAGCCTGGTAAGCTTTCTCTTTGGGGAATAACTTGGCAAACAACCTAATTAAGAGCCACCCAGTGCCAGAAATCTCTCCTCTATGCAGGTACCTCCTGAGAGTGTTCCAGTACCCCCTCAGCCTTATTCTGGAGAACCTCAGTAGACTGAGCTTTTAACTGTTCAAGGAGACAGGACTGGGTTACGGCTCTTCTGGGTCCAGTCTAGAGTCTGGTCCCTCCAGATCTGATATCCTGGAACTGCTGGGCGGTGATCCCAGTGCCCAAAGGGTCCCTCCCAGTGCGGACGCACTCCTCACCCCGTGGAGCTTCATGTACAACCCGCAGGCGTTGCAGACGGGCTCCCCTTCGGCGTTCCTTCTCCAGAGGGTGGTATTGGTTGTGTGGCAGTTAGTGCAACATAGGCCAGCACGTCTAGATGAAGACTTAAAAACAAGCAAACACACACATGAATGGACACATAGGAATGATTAATTGGGAAGTTTCCTTTCATATAAAAATAAAATCTGTAATTTCAGCTATTTCCTGAAAAATGTGAAACACACACGATAGCCAAATTCAGATCAAAGAAATTACATTCAAATGAGATCACTCCAATTTGCAAGTGCTTTTTTTATTGAGCTTGGTAAACCTGGCAAATATCCTTGCAACTCATTTCACAAACTTCCAAGAAATCTGCTGGAAGTGATCGAGACTCAGAGCAGAGAGAACTTTCCTCCAGGAGATCCACTCAGATGGAGAAAGAGATGGAAAATGCCAGCCAGGCTTTAAGCACACGAAGAAAACTCGTCATGCTTTAAGCGAACTCTTCTTCTGTTTTTCTGTACTCAGAACTACCACTAAAGTTAGCAACATCCCAATTAATCTCTGGTTTAAGACAACTGGAATCAATTGGCTGAACTGAGCAGAACCAAACTGAACTGGCCCATGATGGGACCAGGGAGGTTATTCTTTGCGTGTCTCGCAGATAATCTGTTCTCTTACAGGCTGACGGAACACCGTGCAAATGTTAATTAATGGCTTATTTTGCAAGTGCAGTGATCGCTGGCTCTGAAATGTTAATACTTCCAAATGGAGAAGGAAAATATTCTGGCAGAAGCAGCAAACTCATTTCTGACAACTGTACTCCACGCCACTGGAAAATTCACAAGTCTCTATAGACAGACTTGTCAGCTCAATAGGCATTTCATTTGAAAGTCTCTTAACACTAGGTATTGAAACTATTTTAACAAAAGACTTCACTAAGTATAAGATACCAGTGACACAAGTAATATCACAAGCTCTCCACATTCAGGTGTTTGAATACGTTCTTCAGCCTTGAGAAAAATCACTTTGATTCCTCTCAAAGGCAGATGATAGGTGATGCAAGCAATAAGGAACTCCTCGTTTGTTTATTCGTCCATTATTGCTTGATATCATGACTGAGCAATATGACGAATGAGGTGGGAAGAGTAGGAATAAAAATGAAATGTTTTTACAAGATTAGCAGTCAAATAAAGATCAGCTTTGAGTTTCAAGAGACACAAGTGACATGCCCAAGCTTTGATTCACGCGTTGCTCAGCAAAGAGGTCTCAGCAACTATTTGCAAATAACAGTATTGCTTTGGAAATTATTTAGCTTTCAAGAAATAACCAGGCAAAAATAATAATACACCGACGTGTGAGCTGACAAGCCTGGCACAGAGGAGGGGGCAGCAATCCTTGTCCCTAATATGGGACATGCTGTCACAGCAAGATCCTGGAGCTGCTACAGAGCTTCCTTAAAGCCTTTCAGCTGCCGGGGCTGTGCCGTTCACCCCTGCAACCAGGAGGGACCTCAGCCCTGATGGGAGCAGAGGGAGGTGCTGAGCACCCAACGGGTGCAAGGGGCTCTGAGGTCCAGCTCCTGCTGCGGGTGCAGAGGGGAATTTGGAGGCACTCAGCCCTGGGGTAACTGTGCCCGGCATGGGCTGGTGAGATCTGTCATCGCCTGTGGATGGAGGAAGGCCAACACAAAGCCCTTTGGAAAGCCCCGAGATTTCTGGGCCACCGCAGGCCCCTGGGAGGGAGGGACACGCTGTCCCTATTTCATACAACGCTTTGTCCGCGGCTTGCAGACGAGGTGGCAATGAGACCTGTGGCTCCGGTGGCCCGAGGGCAATGCCAGCCCTGCCAGAGCTCTGCCCGCCCTGCCATCACGGCCTGCTCGTGGGCTTTCTGCTGGGGCAGCGGCACATGCCTTCTGCATCTCCTGCACATCACTCTGTGGGCTGCCTCCTCCTCGCACAGCCAGGGGGAGCAGAAACCATCCTCCACAGCTAAGTATTACAATATAAACCCCAGAAACCCTGTGAGAACCTGGCCCTGCACCACAACCTGCCCGCTTAGCAAGAAAGAGACGGTCAAGGCTACTGTTGCTCACTGAAGGACAAGGGTACAATACTTTATTGCTCGTTTCCCAGCAGTTCCCTTAAAAGAAAATGCATTTCTGCTTGCCTCCACCCGGCTGCCTTTGTACCATTCTGACCTTGTCTAGGAAGTTGTTGACTTCAACATTGTGCTCCAGTGTTTATTTATACAAATGCAGCGTACACTCAAACAAAAACTCTTCACAGACCAGGCTTGACAGCCAAGTGTTGCTGATAAGCTCAAGGAATGGTGAGTTGGTGCCTATCGAATCAACCGTGTGCGAGTGCTGCTTGGAGAGCCCAAAAAATTCAGAGCCAGCAGGGCAGGTCCTTCTGAGGGAGCCCAAAGCCATCAGACACTTTGCTTCACCTCCTTTTCAAAGGTGGAAACGAAACCACAGGGTTTCACAAGAAAAAAAGAAGCCTCTGAACCCCCAGATTTAATCAGTGCTCCTCTGCCTCCCTTGCCAGCAGGACGAAGGGGACCTGGTGTCGATAGGAAAGAGGTTGCAGCAAAGTGTGCTGAGACACCCGAGCTCAGTTCCTGAAAGTGGGCAGATCTGAGGCTCAGAGCCAAAGGCAGCAGCAGCATCTGAGATTTGCCTTTGCTATCACGGCTCTGGGAAAACCCACACCTCGGAGGACAAGGGAGCCGCAGGAACTGATGGCCGGGACGAAGCCAAGGCACACACCACGAACGCTGCACAGCTCTAGGGTCCTATCAGGTTGTCCCAGGGCTGTGATCAGTCCCATCCCCACCTTCCCCAAAAGTGTCACCAAACCCACTATGCATTGCAAACTGTAAAAAAGGCCAGGCTGAAAAAACACCCCCTGAGCCAAGCCAGCAAAACTCAACTCCAGGTTAGTCCTTCAACTCAGGACGGCGTGGGAGCTGCTGAGCACAGGACGGCTGCTGCATCTGCCCCCCCTTGCTGCACCGTGCAGTGCAGCTCTGCTCCTAACACGGGGAAATTGCATGCGCAAGGATGCTTCAGCGGCTGCTCCTGGATGGTAAAAGTGATTTGGCTTTTAGGACTGGGTCTAAGGTATCATCCTGTGAAATGTGCCAAGAAACTTTGGCTAGAAAAGATACTGCCGAAAATAAAGTGCTGCTTCCACCCTCCTCGAAGATAAATCCTTTCTGCCGAAAGCCACAGTGCTTTGAATCCAGACACAGGCTGTAGCAAAACGGCTGTCCCTGCTGTGTGGAGGATGTTGCCCTTATCTCAACAAAAGAAACAAAAAATGAACTGGAAACTACACTACTACTGCTCGCCCTCTCACACACACAAGCAGGCTGAGCGCTACTGAGCTGCAGGACGTCATTCCCGCAGTGTTATCTGGGCCACGTTGCGTTCTCCAGGGCTTTCAGCGGGACTTTGCTTTGTGAAAACAGAAATCAGAATAACTCCCAGTGCGGCATCTACTTACAGAACAAAGGTCGTAACGTAAAGGACAAAAGCAACCATTTTTCCTTCCCGTGTCTGTATTTCACCGCATTGTGAAACAGCTGATTTCATCGTTCCTAGAGCAATGGTGTGTCTCCGCGTTCACTGCTCTGCTCCCACCCAGCCCACGCAGGTGAGGTTAGGAGCAGGGAAGACATCCCCCGCCATGGAAATCGTTCGGGGGAAGAAACATCCCAAGCCACCGAGGTGCAGGTTGCTCCCTCGATGGTGGATTTACGGAGCACGCCTGGCACCCTCTTGTCCACCATCAGTGGATCCCCCTTCCTCCAACGGGGCAGAACTTGTTGCAACATGACATTTCAAACCCTTGGGAAAATCCAAGATTTTGAAATGTTTCATTCCAAAGTCAGGATGGAAAGTCAAAATTGCAGCCTCTTTTCTAATCCATAAAACAAAATCCCCTCAAGTATTTCAACCTTACTGAAACATTTCCCCTGGATAAGAATCAGCTCTTTCATTTGGGCTTTATCATTATTGTATTGATTGCCAAAATAATAATAAAAAAGGTTGGAATTGCTTTGATAATTCCTGGCAAGATTTGCTCATCCCTGGGAAACGGTCTTAATTCTGCGAACCAGCGTTCTCCACCAGAAAACTTTGTTGAAATATTTGCCGAAAAATGCCTCACGGGTGCTACGTATGGGGCTCTGCCAGCAATGACAGAGGAGCAGGCAGGGAGCTCGGGGTTCCCGAGCACTGCCTGCACCACGTGGGCAGGGTGCAGGCAACGCAAGGCTGGCTCCCTTCCCACGCACCGAAATAAAATACTGAATAGCAGCGAGATCTCTCCAATTCCTTTGGGGAAAAGCTGTTCAAAAAAACCCTGGAAATTCACCCAGTGCCACATTTTGATGCCAGTATGAAATGCGGAGTTGGATTTAAGTTGGTTTGCACCTCTCTCTCTATGCACGGATCGTATTTGCTCTGAAGAAATCAGCAGCGTAGCTCCGAGATTTGCAGCACAGCAGCGACCAGAGCCCACTGCCGGGGTGCAGATTTAATGTCATTACATTAAAGGAGACCAGGAGGGTTTTGGTGAGACAGGCAAATCATGTCGGATAATGCTAAATGTTTCACAGGAATGCCTCGATTTTGACTGATGAACAAAACAGGGTGATTTTCCATGGAGCCGCTGCTCATTTCATTTTGCAAATCCAGAGCCACATTTCAGGGATCGGAATCAGAATGAAACATCTTGTTCAATCCCAACTTTTTTTTTTTTTTTTTACTGTTTTCTTACACAGAAACTTGTCACTGTTGGGTTATTGCTAATAATTTGTTTTGCAATGCAAAAAAATAACTACGGGAATACGCCCTGAGCGAAAGCAAAAGGAGCTCCCAGCATTTTGCAAATCCAGAGCCACATTTCAGGGATCGGAATCAGAATGAAACATCTTGTTCAATCCCAACTTTTTTTTTTTTTTTTTACTGTTTTCTTACACAGAAACTTGTCACTGTTGGGTTATTGCTAATAATTTGTTTTGCAATGCAAAAAAATAACTACGGGAATACGCCCTGAGCGAAAGCAAAAGGAGCTCCCAGCTGTTCCCCGGCACGGCTCTGACAAACATCCTGTTTGTAATGACGGCTTCTGATGACAGGCTCTGAAACCAAAACTGTTACCACCAAATTTAAACATCCCAAAGCGACTCTACAAAAAAAAAAGGAGGCGCCTTTCCTCTCTCACGATGGGATCCCAATTGGAGGAAGCCCGATACCATGTTGTGGGGGGGAAATAATGCTTTAACCTGCAGAGAAACCGGGAACTATCAAACCCCAAATTCCCCCCTTAGGCGGGCGGGTGAAGGCAGCAGGGGAACTGGGCCCCATCCTGCTCCCAATGTGAGTGGCCACAAACTTGCCTGGGCCAGCTCAGGATCAGCCCTGTCTCCTGTTCATCTACCCTGCCTAGACCACGTGAGTCTGCATGAAGAACTAGGAAATAATAATAGTAATTATTACAGAATAAAAAGCAACGTGCCTGCTGCCGGAACAGAGCTGGAGGAAGCCCGTAGAGCCCCGGACCGCAGGCAGGGCTGATCGGCCCCCGCTCGGCTGTGGTGCAG
>NW_008794731.1:2008518-2011155 GCF_000699145.1 Aptenodytes forsteri | reverse complement strand
TGTTCATCTGCCCTGCCTAGACCACGTGAGTCTGCATGAAGAACTAGGAAAAAATAATAGTAATTATTACAGAATAAAAAGCAACGTGCCTGCTGCCGGAACAGAGCTGGAGAGCCCGTAGAGCCCCGGACTGCAGGCAGGGCTGATCGGCCCCTTCTCGGCTGTCGGAGCCAGCTCTGCACCGCAACAAGGGGCTCCTGCCGGTGCTGATGGCATTTTATTCATGGGAGAACCAAGGGTCAAACAGGGCCTAACACAAATACGGAGACCCCGACAGTGCAGACACTGCAACAGCCCCCCGGCTCCTGCCCTCCAGCCACCCCCCGGGTGGAGCAGGGGATCCCTGCGGGGTTTCCCCCTCTTACCAGCCTCTTCTGTGGCTTGAGCGGCCGGTTGATGCCGTTCATTTTGTGGTAGAGCCCGCAGGCGTTGCACAGGTAGTGCCCGGTGCCGTCCTTCCTCCAGAGCGGCGTGGACATGGCCCCGCAGTTCACGCACTCCCGGCCGTCCCCGGGGAACTCCTCCAGGTACTCTGGAAGAGACACCCAAGGCGTGCGGGTCAGGAGCCGTCCCCACCGCACAGGGCCACCCGGGGCCGGGCTGCCCACGGGGACCCTGCAGGAGAAGGTCCCTAATCCTCTGTGCCCTGCTACTCCTCTGCCAGGGACAATCCCTGCCCGGAGGGAGTTTACCTCCACTCTGCAAAGTGTGGACCAAACCCCTTTATTCCCCCCACACCTTAATCTTATAATATTTCGCTCAAAAACAGAATATCCCCCATCCCCACCCCAAAAGATCCCGAAGAGCTGAGCGCGGCTGGGGTCTCCCTGGGATGGGAACGGGAGCCCATCAGCGGGAGAACGCGGTGTTATCCCTGCGCCCGGCGCAGCCCGGGCTGCAAAATTAAGTTATCATGAGGGGGGCAAAACGAGGAGCTTTTCCTGATTTCCATCAAGGTGCGGTGGTCGCTGGCCCCGGTGGGCAGGGTGCGGCTGGGGAAGCCTCGGGGCTGCCCATGGAGCAACGCCGGGCTGCGGCTCCGCTCGCCCCGCGCCGGCCGGGTCGGCAGCCGTGGGGAGCCCGGGGCTCCCCGGGAGAGCAACTCCGGCCGCCCGCGGCCCCAGACTCCTGCTAGCGAGGCTATTCCTCGCTTTTCTCCCACTCCGAAAGCCCCGGGAAGAAGCCGCGGAGCCGCCCGCTCCGAGCTCCGTCCCCGGTCCGTCTCTGCCCCGAGCGCGGCTCCGCGGCAAACGGGCAGCCCGGAGCAAAAGCGAGGGACCCCTCGATTGAGAGTCGGTCTTTTTCCTCCTGCGGCTTTTCCCTCTCTTTTTGAAATAAATTCATCCGCCTGGAATGTTATTTTCTTTCGAAGAAAAATACGCTCGTATTTTTTTTTTTCAATCTTCGATCGTATTAATAATGGTCCAACGGAAAGAAAAAGGGAAAAGAACAAAAATTAAAAAGGGCAAAATGGAAAATAAAAATAAAATGTAAAAAGTAAAAAAAGAAAAAAGTTGCAATAATTCATTAAATGAAAAAAGAATAGTTTACGCTACTTAAGAGCGGTTTACACTATTCAAGAGCAAAAATAAACGGCAGAAAGGACGGCAGCCACTATTCCGGATCCCAAACCACCAAATTCAAAGCGCAGAAGAGATTTCTGCGCCATCACCTCCCTCGGCAGGACCGGGGCGATCCCTTCCCGCACCACGCAACGGATTTTCCCAGACAAAGAGAAAATCCTGGAAAGAAACTGCTCCCGAGCACCTCCGGCGTGGGAGGAAACGCCGAGCCGGGGAGGCAGCTCGGCGGGGAGGGGGGCTGCTTCCCTGGTTTAACTTTGTTCTTGGGGTAAAGATAAGATAATTCGGTTCACCGCAGTAAAGATGATAACGCGGCTGAGATCTTGAAGTGGCTTTTAAAGGACTTTGCAAATCACCGCCGGAGGAGGATGGTGAAATACCCCCGGGGCTATAAACCCTGCGCACGGAGAGTCCTTTTAAATCAAGCCCAAAACTTTATTTGCTCGGGGCTTGGTTTAAAAGGACTCTCCGGTGTGGATGCAAACGAATTGAAGTGGGGTTTATTGTTCAACGCCTGAGTGCGTTTCAGTGTCTCTCCAAAGGCCGCAGAGCGATGCAGCTGCGGACCTGTTTGGGCGAAGGCGAATTAGGAGACCGAGAGTCTGTTCAAATATAAACTAATTTACCACAATAAATTACTTAAAAGGGAGGGAGCTATAAATCTGCCCCGCTAATTTAAACACAAGGGTAAGTATTGAAACACAGGCACAAAGTCGATATTGTGGGAAGGAGATATCGTGGGGGTGGGGGCGGGAAGGGGTTGAACGGCCTCCGCTCCTCTGTCCTGCGGGGGAATTGCCACAATAAATTACTTAAAAGGGAGGGAGCTATAAATCTGCCCCGCTAATTTAAACACAAGGGTAAGTATTGAAACACAGGCACAAAGTCGATATTGTGGGAAGGAGATATCGTGGGGGTGGGGGCGGGAAGGGGTTGAACGGCCTCCGCTCCTCTGTCCTGCGGGGGAATTGCTCTCCTTTGAAACGTGGTCTTTGCCCTTCGTGTCACACACACAGCCCCCCCCCCCCCCCCCTCTCCCCCCCCCTCCCCGCCC
>NW_008794731.1:2005628-2006280 GCF_000699145.1 Aptenodytes forsteri | reverse complement strand
CCGCCCGCCCCGGATTGCCCCGCTGGGGCTCTTCTATTCCCCGGGGGGAGCAGCGGAGAGGGTCCTTCTCCCTGCAGTCCCCCGACCGAGTGCCTCTGGCCTTGCGACGGGCGCTTTTCGCCGTCGGGGCGACCCCGGGAAGGGGCGGCCGGAGGAGAAGGAGCACTTAGTCCCCGCTGCCCGCCTAGCCCGGGTAATTTGGGCGATTTAACTCTCCTCCGGTGCCGGGCGGTGGGGCCGGTCCCCACCCGCCGCCGGAGCGAGGAAATAATTTCGTCGTTATCGGGTTTTGCCTCCGAGGCGTGAGGGGGAATTTTTACGCCTTTGCCCCAAGGCGCCGGCTCTCTCCTCCCCGGAAAAACAGAGGAAAAAAAAAAAAGCCTCGGCGAGTCTCATCCACGGGCGGACGGAGCTTTGCCGCCTGCAGGCCTCTACCGACAGGATCAGGCCCCGCTCGGCCCCGGGAGCCCTCCCGTAACCCAGCTGAGCGCTGCCCGGAGGTGGGGTCCCGGCGCCCCGGGGAGCCCGTCCAGCCCCGGCTCCGCGGGGACCAGCGCTGCGGGAAGGGTGGGAAATTTCAGCTCCAAAATAAACTGGTGTAGGAATGCCAGCTATTTCCCTCGGAATAATGCAACGCAACTGGCTGGAGATG
>NW_008794731.1:2004862-2005562 GCF_000699145.1 Aptenodytes forsteri | reverse complement strand
AAAAGAAAAAAAAAAAAAAAACGAAAAAAAGAAAAGACAAGAAAAAAAAGAAAAAAGAAAAAAAGAAAAAAAAAAGGGAAAAAAGCGATAGAAAAAGAAAATAACAACCCTGGGAGGCTCCTGCTCAGCGAGCCCCGCGGTGGCACGGGAAGAAACGTCCCCACGGAAAACCAGCCCCGACCCCTCCGTGTCTGGGTGAGCCACCGCCGGAGCTTCCTTCGTTTCGTTTCGGTTGTCAAAAGCGGGGCGAAGCCGTGGGGACGCGTGGGTTTCCAGGTTTTACAATTTCAAGGTGTTATTTAGCTGTGATTTATTCTATTTTTCTTTTTTAATGCGTGCGAACTTCCCGTTCCGATCGCTTCTGGCGTTCAAATAAATGTGAAAACGTTGAAAGAAACGAGGCGCTGCTGAAATGCGGAGGGAATTACCCCGTGAGCACGTTCACGCCGGGGGAAACCGCGGTGCGCGAAAACCTGCCCGTGGACGTGTTGCGTGTCTGCGTTCAGACCCATCCAGTTGTTTTTGGTTTTTTTACCAGTTTTTCAAACCACTTTCTCCCCGCGGTAGCGTTAGCTCAGCTCCCGGCGGTGCCGGGGCTGCTGGGCTTTCGCCCCACCGGGCAGCGGAGACCCGAGGCCGCGGCGAGGGGCGGCGGTTCCACGGGGCGGCTCCTCCCGCCGCCGCGCAAGGCAGCGCCCGC
>NW_008794731.1:2003393-2004374 GCF_000699145.1 Aptenodytes forsteri | reverse complement strand
CCCCACCGAGGGCACCCCCGACGTGGCAGCAGGGCACAGGGCTCCGGACATCTCTGCCCGGGACCCAGCTCACGGCGAGGCTTAGGCGGGCACAAAAACCCTAACACAAGCACCGGGGCAGGTGATCCCCGGACCCCCCCGAGGAGACCACAGACGCTCTCTTCCAGCTCCGTCCGGAGCGGGGGGCAGGCGGGGAAGACCTTCCGGGAGGGCCCGGTGTCACCCCGCCGGTACCCGCCGGGAGCTTTGCCACCGGTGCACATCCCTTACCGGGCTCACGGTCCGTTAGACGGGCCGGGTCGGACCTGGCCCTGCTCTTCCTGGGGGATACGGCCACATTTTGCAGGAGGGAGGGCGTTAGGAAGAGGTCCCCACTCCCTGTCCCCCCCGTCCAGGCAGAGCCTGGCTCCGGCGGGGTCCGAGCGCGGCCGGTGCGGCTCGGCACGGCTCCCGAGGGAGCCCTGACCCCTCCAGGTGAGGCTCCGCTCTGAGCCTGCCAGCCAGACTGCCCGGCGCCCCGGCCCCTCGGCCCTAATCCCGCTCCGGCTGATTTGTGAGTCCTGCGCGGGGGCGGACGCGTGGGAGCGTCCTGCGCGGTCCCCGAGGGGGGCTTTTAGCTCCCCGCCTCCTCCCCCCCCCCCGAAAACCAAGTGAAAAAAAGAAAAGGAAAGTGGAGGGAGGAGGGCAGAAACGTACCCGGTCCTGCTGCACCGGGCAGGGGAGAGGCAAGGAGAACCCTGAGCGGGGAACGGCGGGTTCACGTTCCTCCTCCGTGCATCGGGAGGTGGCAATTAATTAAATACGTCCCCTTTCCTCCCTCTGCCTCCCACGGGCTGCAGCATCCTCCCCCGGGGCTCAGAGGCGGCTCGCAGCCCTCTGCCCTCGGGGGTGCCGGGGAGGGCGAGCTCCGAAGTCAGAGTCGAGCCCAACCCGGTGCCCCGCGGCGGGGCTCTCCCCCGGGCCGCCCCCCCCGCAGACGCG
>NW_008794731.1:1961987-2002769 GCF_000699145.1 Aptenodytes forsteri | reverse complement strand
CGGCACGCAGGGTGATGAACGTCGGGGATCGACGGGAGGGGACCGGCGGGGTCTGCATCCCGTGGTCCCCATCCCGCAGTCCGCATCCTTCCCTTCCTTCCTCCCTCCCTCCATCCTCCCCCCAGCCCCTTCCTACCCAGTCTCCAAGGGGTGGGTTGGCCCCTGCCCAGGGACCGAGCTCAGGTACCTCCTGCGGCCGAGGCCGGGCTGATTCGCAGGGCAGCGCCGGAGAGAAGGGAGAAGTGATGGACACGGCCAGGGCTGGGGGAGGCCCCAGCCGGCGAGGGGCTGTGGGCAAGGGCTGAGCTGCCCCAGGCCGGGCAGGCAGGGACAGCAGGGTTTTGTGCCTGGAGGAGTGAGGGGATGCCAGAGGGCTGTGTCTCAAAAGGGTTAAATAAACAGCGGGCTTCGCCGAAAAATATTTATCTCCTGTTATACGCATGTGGCAGTGGCTCTCAGGAAGGGGGGCTGTGAGAGACGGGTGGGGAAAATATTTAAAATCTTTCCCCCTCTTACTCTCGAGATCCTGTTTTCTTCCTTAGCCCATAAGGCTTTCACTGGCACAGAAAATAAAAGAGGTCCCGTAGAGCTGATGTTGCCTGCTGTCCCCTATGGACCCGTTGTATGGGGATGCTTCAGTCTCAGCCATTCCTCCAGCTGCTCGCGAGCCAACAACAGCTACAAAAATCACCCCACTTCCTTCTATATTTAGAGGGTACAAAATGCAGACTGCAATGTGTGCCCCCCTAAGACGGGTAACTTGACATGTGCCTCCTAACGTGACCTCTGCTTGTGCAATTTTGGCCCCAATTGTTTAAAATTCATTTTCCTTCCAGGCTGATTTAACAGAAAGCTCCACGTTTCAAAGCAGTCATGAAATCCTCAGGCTGATGATAGCAGGGCCAGTGGGCACGGGCCGGGGCTGCAGCACCCACTGCTGGGAGTATCCCACGAGGGATAGACCATCTCTTTTTTTGCAGATGGGCACACTGTGGTCTCCAGATTTATTTGATGCAGGGGACTCTGAGGACTCCAACTTTGCCCCAAGCCCAAAGGACAAGGACGTCCAGCCCAGGCAGGATATCCAGCCCCAGGAGGGGCTCAGCATCTCACAGGGGGTGAGGATCTGACCCCACCTGGGAAGTTCTCCAGGAGTTTTGCCATGGGCAGGAGCAGGCGGGAGCAGCAAGTGACTCAGGCTCCAGCCATGTGGGCACGCTGGGGGACGCCTTGTGTATACAGTTTCTTGTGTGTGTAAACGCTTGTGGGGTTGAAGCTGGAGGGCACAGTGAGCCACTGGCCAGGCAATGAGAGGCAAAAATCTTCTGTACTGTGAAATGGAAACTATTTCCTTGAATAAACTCGAGCCCGTGTGCGCTGAGCTGCTGGGCTGATGCTGGCAATGCCAACTTGGTCCTGGCAGAGGCCAACGAGCAAAGAGCTCCAATACGAAACCACTTCCAGAGCCTTTCCAGCTACGTGGGGTTTCCACTATGCTCCCCACTGCCATTACGGGCAATAAATGGGGAAAGAAAAAAAAAAAAGGCTATTTTGGTATATTAACCTCCTTGTGGCCAGGTGAAAGGTTAAATTCACATGATTCATTGGCGGCTGAGAGACAGCACTTTGTTGCTAGGATTTTGGGGAATGCGGAGGGCTCCAGCGAAGGAGTCTCGCTAATCTTTAAGGGAGGGAGCCAGGCTCCTGTCTGACGGCTGCAGGCCCAGCAGCTCTGTGTTTCATTTCAGACTGTCACTCTCCTATCTCTCAGCTCACTCCCAGCTCCAGCTTGCTGCCAGATCTTGGGAACTGTTAACTCAGACAAATTTATAGATGGAAAAAGAACAGTTAGCCATTGTTCCTGGGGTGGGGGAGGGAGGAAAGCGAGGAGCTTCGGCCACCAAAGTCATGATGTAACCTGGTTGTTGCTTGGTTGGGAGAAACGTGCAAAGGATCTTGATCTTCCCGTGCCAGGGAATGAAATTGGGACCATTATGTTACTGCTAAATGTTGGGAGATGGGACGCTGGTCCTCAAGTCACTTGGAGACCTTTGTAGAGCGTTCCCATAAAGTGGAATCTCACAGCTGGACATCTCTGGGATATGAGCTCATTTTTTCGTTTCAAGTCCTGTGATACTGGGTACTTTTCCTTAAAGCTTCAGACTCTGGAGTCATGAGATCTAATATCAACAGCAGTGTTCTCATAAACAAAGCGCCTCGCTATGTGGGCTGCCGAGAAGAAACTGGAAATGGGGAGATCTCAAGGATTAAAAAAGAAAAATCCAGTTGGCAAATATGGAGACTCTCAGATTCATTATTCTTTAGGAGCGCCATGACTTTCAGGAAGCATTACTGACTTCATCTACCTGGGAGAAAAGTGGGAGACCAAGAAGTTGTTGTCTGACTGGTGCTCTGCCCCTGCTTCCCAGTTGGATACTCTTCCAACCAGCCTTCTTGGTGGAAAGACTTTTTTTTTTTTTTTCAATACAACATTAAAACCCATATCTGGAAAATGAGAGAGCATTCACTCATCCTAGTGTTTGGTTTATAGCTTTTGGATGGTCTATGGCTCCTTTGGTCATGGTATACATACCTGTTGAAGGTATGTCTTCCACAATTACCCAAAGAATAGAGATACACCTTCTGGGAGCATTCACCCCTACACAAACCCGCCCTGCAGCAAGGCTGTACCTGTGTTACCATCCTCACGGTTTCTGTAGCCCCTTCACCATCCGGAGATATTCCTGGTTCTTTGTGCTTGCTCGCTTGGAGGGAAGCATGGGAAGGGTTTGGAGGACTGTTAGCTGCGAGCGGGTCTGCCTGCCCTCTTCTGCATGTAGCTTCAGGACAGGAGGAACCTGTATCGCAGTGGGATAAACCAACTGGGGTTTTTATAGCTGCTCTGAATCCAGGTTCCCCTTTTTTTTACCATTATATGTGTACAGAGTAGATGGAGGTGAGAAATTTTTGATTTAAAAAATAAATAGTAATATGTTAAGCGCTTAGTAAGTCTAACCACTTGAGAATCTGGCTGCATGGAAGATGGTTTCTTCTTCCAAGGTCTGAAGGGTTGCAGAAGTCTGGTTTTTTAATCAGGAGACTGCACAGATTTGATTTTGAAGGCCCAGAAGGCGGCAGAGTCCCAAAACATGACTCCCCTGCATTTTACTTACTGGAGTTTTATTTAACTCTGCAATAACAGGGACAGACTTTCACATCCTATAAAATTTCTGCCCAAAGTCAGCTGCAGTATTAATGTTTGTTGTCTGCTTAATTTTGGTATCTATAACTAGAAGCGCTTCTTTTTCCCATTGCAGGCTTGGTGTGAAGTTGTTGACTCAAAACCCCAGCATTACACAGATGTGCACTTATAAATACAGGGCTGAATTAATCTCTGGTGGAAGTCTTCCACTGAAGTTAACACAGATGCTCGAGGGATGAATGTGGGACACTATCTGCATTATGGGCTAATTTTCATTTTGCACCTCTCTCCTGATATATTTTATGTGTCTAAAAATTATCTTCCATGAGGGAGAAATGGCACTACGACTTCTCATGAGCAAGGTACTGAAAGGATGCGACAAATGAATGGTGCAGCCTTGCCTATCTGCTAGAACTAAATTTAACGTTCCCTGCATTGCTTTGCTACGCTTAATTTTAACACCCCATGCCCAATATTTTTCCTGCCTTCGGTCCCTGCATTTGCAGGCTGTGCTCTCCTTTCGCATCTTCTCTGCCACATCTGAACTGCCTTGGTTTGGGTCAGCAAATCTTCTCCTCCACCTCACAAAACTCCCCTTCCCACTTCTCTCCGTCTCTTCGGCTGCATCTCTGACCTCTCCTAGCCTCATTTTTCACCTTCTCAGCAACGTCTCAGCCCTCACTGGCTGCATTTTTCATCTGCTTTGGCATGAAAACATGGCTCCAATTAGTTGGAAAGGCGGTATGGAGAGGGAGAGGTGGAGAGGCAGCTGGTTTGGCCAGAGTGGGAAGCAAAGCACTTCTTTCTCTCTCTGGGCACCCCAGCTGCCCAAAAGATGTGGTGGCTTTCATGGTTGAATGCTCTGGAGCTGGGGAGAAGGAGGGGAGAGCTTTTTCCTACTTCTCCGGACTTGCAAATACAAAGTTAAGCCGGAACCTGAGCTTTGCACCACATGAGTTCTAGGCAGGGACCATAGCTGGTACTACCCAGCTGCTTTCTCCCAACACAGTGGAAACCCACTAGTCCTGTGGTCAAAGCAGCACCCGGGGGAGGACGCAGCGATGGGCCACTTGCAATCTCCCGCTCACTTCTGAGATTTTGCAGAAACAAGCTGAGCAAAGCCATGTGTTACAAGGAACCACTGGAACGATTTTAAGCGAGCAAAGATATGCAGAAGCAGAAGTCCTGGCAAGCCTTTATTAGGTTCCCCATGGAAGGGAAGAAAATTATGAGCGTGTATATCCCATCTGACTGTACCCAGGCCAATCTCTAGGTAGAGTTTAGCCATTGTCCAGCTTTTCCAAACCTTCAGCCCCACATCTGGTCAGCCGGCCCCTTCCCGCAGCCAAACGTCGGGGTCTTCCTTTCAGGGGACGTTGGCCAATCTGCATACAATCGGCGCTGCGGGTTGAAGCTGAGGTCACCATTGAAATTGTGTGTTTCCAAGAGTTGTTTGATCAAACAGAATTTACAGACCAGGACAGTTATTGACAGGGCTGACAAAAGTGATGCTCCAATGATTTACAGTCCAGGTGTGTTGTCAGAGCAAGATATTTACCTGAGATCCCAAGAACTGTTAAAATTTAATCCCTAGAGACCTTCTCTGGCTTTTCTGCAGTGTCTTGAAGGGTCACACCTCCTCAACCATTTGAAGTCACCATGCAAATAGCCCAGAGTTTGGGAACTTCCAGGGGAAATAAGAGCAGATACAGTGATTTAAAATGTTTTAAATGGGTATAAAATTGGAGAGGTGAACTGATATAGGATGCCCTTTCCCTTATGCCAAATGTACAATTCTCTACAATAAACCTCTTTGAATATATACACATTAGTCAGGATTATCTCTGAATGTCTAGCGGGCTAAGAATATGGATCCTGGAGACGTCAGCAGGAGGATTCATTAGAGGAGACGGCAAGTGATTGGAAATGGGAAATGTATTCTCTTATAAACACAGCCTGCACTGGGGTTGACCTTAAGACTGAACGGAATTGGCTGGAGACACCGGTAAGGCAGGGAATGAGAACCATCTCCATTTTTTGTAACAAAACTTGTTATTGAGGTTTCTGTAACTTCTCTTCATGTTCCAAATGAAGGGAACTCTCACCCTGAAAACCGAGAGTGCTGAAAAGGGAACGTCAAATCAGCCCAAGCATACTCTTTCCCGGTGAGACAGATTTCGTAGGTTTTGGGGGTCCAGGATGTGACTCCAGGAGGGATTCCCCCTCTGCTGATGTGCTGGAGCTTCCACGTGACCAAAGCATGACACATTTCTTGTCCCACAAACCAGATTATCTGTTATTGTCTCTTAAATCTTACTGGCCATTTCAACTCTGCAATATCAGAGTTCATGTATTTGGATGAATTCTTGTATTTGAAGTGAAAAGATGCTGGGAAATTTTAAAGCTCCTCTGTGCATGCGTGGGCACACACGCGTGTGGCTGGTTTCCTCTTTATTACCGCCTCTCCTTGCTCTCTCATTTGCTTACTGGGCAAAATGAAAGGAGCTAGCACCGAGTATGAAAGGAACTCAGCAAGCCAACATTGACTCCTACCTCATATCTATTAGCTGTAAATTACTTTAACATGAGTGACATCACACTTGACTCTTGGTAAAACAGTGTTAAGTTAGTGGGTAATAAAACAGCTTGACACTAATGATGGGTTCTGCGTGATAAATTACTGTCAGTGATCAGATAAGGGTTCTTGAGACTAACCTTGAACTAAATCTGTTTTGTTGCTACATCTTGTGTGCAGTGTTCCACTTCTTACCGCGGGGATTAAGAGCTCAGAGCCCAATCCTGCACTGTGCTCGGAGGCAAAAGGGCTGCTCATGTGCAGGAGTGCTTCCAGAAGCAGCTTCCAAGCATCAGGCTGCTCCCACGAGTGGAGCAAGGAGGGTTTGGCCCTAACCTTGAAAGCAGCCGTCCAGTTACATGGGCCTCATGGCCAGTCATTCAGATGCAGGAACAGTTTCCAGCAGTGACTTAAGTATCCAAATCTCTGATAGTTTTCATTAAAAAAAAAGCAGCATTACACAACTAAGGGGTGGATCCTGAAAGTTTCATTTTTTTGTGTGTTTGATATGATGGATTTCGTTATTGGATGATATTTTTTGACCTATGCATTAGATCTATCCTACGAACCATAGATGTCAATGACCTCCCTAGGAACAGAAGATGCTCAGCAGCTGGCAGAAGCAGGCCCTCATTCAAAGAACTTGTTTTACTTGCAAAACTTTGGGAGAAAGCTTTATACCCAAGAGCTGGGAGCTGGCCAAAGTCAATGTAACGCATGGGATTTTGAATATTTTTTGCATGTATTTTCTTTGGAATCTAACCAGGGTGCTGCTTAGAAAAGGCTTCACAAATTGTTTTACATTGTTATTATTATTTGAGGCTCCGTTTTCATTTATCATTCAGGTAACATGCTTGTGAGATTTTTTTTTTATACTACTTCTTGTATAAACCATTGTATTAAAACATTTACCATCGTTCGATTTTATGCCTAATCACTGTTGTCCTGGCCTGTTTATCACAACTGGTCTAATCCTGGCGTACTTATGTGTTATAAATGGCTTCAACGAAGAGAAGTTTTCACTGTGTTCATCCAGATACCTCATTCATCTGTGATTATGACAGACCTCATATTAAGATGCACTGGTTTTAATGCAAGTCGTAATTAATTTATCATTCTGGAACGTCTATAGTGAGAGAAGAGCCCTTGAGAGGATGGCTCCAGGGCAACAGAGAGGACTGTGGGGAAAATAGCTGGATATGTCTGGGTGTCCCAAGGCACAGGATTACTGAACCAGGGACACTACATCAGGGATGCAGTTAACGTGCTCCCGCTCTCGGTTCTTTGCTAAAACGCAAAATATTTATTGCTGTTTCCAACTGAGCAGTCAAGTAATGAAGAGCCCAGAGACACCATTTAAATCGAAATATTAATCAATCCCTACATTAATATAAGGTTAATGCACTGTTTACAGTGAAAGCATGGTTAGTTCTCCACAAAGGGCAATCTCAAGGACGGAGATGAGGACTGGGCTCTGGCTATGCCCATGGTCCCTGTGCTCGGGGCAGGCGGCTCAGGAGCGGGGCTGCTGGAGAAGTCACAGGGGTTCCTGCAAAACATTTCCAGTGAAGCAAAACCCGTTTTGTTCCATGCACTTTTCCCGTTAAATCCCGTTTTTCTCAGAATTTTCTTGGCTGTTCAGTTCCATCTGAAAGGAGTGGGCCTTTTTCTGCATGATTCAATGCAAAAATACTTTCTCTTGGCTTTTTGTTTGTTTGTTTGTTTGTTTGTGTTTCTTCCTATCCCATATCTTGACTCCCTCTGGAAAAAAAAGGTAAGGAAAGAGAAGGAAAATAACAATTCTGTTTGGAAAGAAAGGGAGAAGTCTGTGTGGGAGATGTCAAATGGAGCAGAAAACCCCTGGACTTTCTCCAGAAACCCCCATCCACTTGAGCCGTGGATACGATCAGTTTATCAAAACACCCTCCGGTGCATCGCTGTGAGAGAGCAGTCTCGCCCCTCCATCGGGAAAGGTTTTTAAACGGTCCCCTGGGTTTATATGACAGAGGTGAGATTCTCATCTGTATCGCAGCCCCTGTATGCAAAGCAAAAAGGTGCAAGGGGAGATAGAGAGGGGCTGACACCCCCCAGCATACCCCGATGGAGCCAGGAGGAGATCTAGGTGTGGTGGCACTGGGTACGTGGGGGACACTGGGGCTGCCGCTGCTCGGTGACACTCTGCCGGAGATGGAGCCCTGCTCCCTCCTGCTGCCCCCTCACATCCCCACTCACCCCAAAACTCACTTGTGCCCAAACCCTGACGGTCCTTCCTCTCCCCTCTACTGCCATCTGCCTCCTGGCCAGACGCTGTACTGGGGGGAGAAGCCTGCAGCTTTCCTGACTGGTGATGAATTCGCTCTCATCAGCATTGAGGACCTACCTGCAGCCCTCCCATCCTCCCGCCGCTCAGTGCCGACCCCGGGTTCCCACAGTGCAGATTTGGGGGGCACTGGAGATGTGAAATTCGCAGCGGGAGTTGGTCTGCACCCCAGATTTCCCCGCAGCTCCTCCGAGCCCCGCCGCTGGGAGGGGAAGTGGCACGCCAGCAACATTTGGGCAAGATCTGCAGGCGTAGCCAGAGCTGAGGAATTCCTTCTTTCTTCCACCCTTTGATTTGCTGAGCACGACTGGGGGCACAGATTTTACATCCCTGCTTCTGACAAACCAGCCCACGAATGTGTCATGCACATGCTCACAGACGTGTCCAGGCTTAAATGCTTTTGTCTTCAACGTGCACCTTTTTTTCTTTTCTTTCCCTTCCTTCCCTTACCAGACATAACGTAGCCCAACCGACCAGAGACACCGTGACTACCATGATGTAGGAAAGAAACAATCTCTGGCTGGAGCGGCGGGCTCCAAACAGCTTATCCGACAGATGCATGAGCAGGAAATGCAATATCATGTCCAATTTCTCATACCTTATTCATGACTGTTGCAATCGCAGAACACATGTAGCCCAGCGATATGCAGAGCATAATGCTTTTGGTGTGAGTCTTTTCTCTTCTCTTGCTCCAAAACAGGCGCTTTTGCTGGGAGAGAAGAGGGCTCCTCAGAGGTGCTGATTCGGCCGAGCTGAGAAATACCCGTGGGCTTATGTAAAACAGCCCAGGCACCGAGAATGGAAATGTGCCCGCATTTGCTTTGCTAATTAACCTTAGCTTGGGCTCAGAGGGACTTGTTTCGGAGGGGTAAATGAGATGAGATGGACCGGAGCCCAAATGGCTCTTGCCTGCTCTGCGTGGCTGCCTCTGGGGCCCAGGGAGGTTTTTCTCTTATCCTTTTGGACCTGGATCTGGTCTCTCGTTTCCCCAGAAGCATCCTGAGTCCATCAAGCAGTGAAAACACTTGTCACGACTTCCCCAGGCACAAGCAGGACCTCCTGTCCCCGATGTCCCAACCTCCCCCCAGCCAGCCTTATCCTAAAACCAGAGCAAGGATGAGAGGCCAGATTGTCAGACAGCATCACGGCACCTTGGTGCTCCCGGACTCGTGCAAGGAAAATGTTATTTATCCCCATCTCCTGTGTGCTGGGAGCCTCAGCCAAGGTACCCGAGCTGCATCCTACACCAGCTGTTCCCCTGCTCTGCAGGAGGAGCATTTCAAAGAGCAATGAAAAAGGTTTTATTTTGTTGGGGACTGTAATTTGGTCTGGGTGCTGGCCTGGGCAGAGCAGGATGAGGCAGCTCTTTAAGGAAGGAATTGGGACCAGTTTCCATGCTGGGATCCTGGGGTCAAGCACCCTTTGGGGTTGGCTCCGTATCTCCCTGACCTTTCTAACACCCAGTTTCAGCAAAAACCTTTTTATTAATCTAATAACTTTTCTTTTCCTTATTATACTGTGCCATAGAAAAAAGGATTGAGTGACAGCCTAATCTGAATGAAACTCCTCTGGCAGCGAGGGCAGGAGAGTAAGGATTGTGCCCTGAAACACAGCCCTGCGCAAGGTGACAATAATACAATCGTTGAGAACTGTGGGAAAGATGAGTTCAAAGTTTTAGAAAAGTCCCACCTGGGTGTGTTTGTGTGGAAACACCTATTTCTGCATGTCAGCACCACTCGCACAAGAAAAATTTAGCAAAGCTCAGCCCCGTTCCCTAGTTTAAAAACCTAATTTCTGCAGTTTAACCCAAGTGGTGAGGTTTTTCCAAGTAGCGTTCATTGTGCTTAAAAAGGTGCCCACAAATTCAATAATAAGCATGACAAAGTTTCTACATTCTTGCCCGGATTCCAGGGTTTTCCTCTAAGCTGGCTGGCCATACTGTAAAAGTTGGTAATAAATATCTGTCTTTGGTATAATAAAAGCAATGTTTATATTCTTGACAGAATGCATTTGTGAACTTACAG
This sequence comes from Aptenodytes forsteri, assembly GCF_000699145.1. Lineage (NCBI taxonomy): Eukaryota > Metazoa > Chordata > Aves > Sphenisciformes > Spheniscidae > Aptenodytes > Aptenodytes forsteri. The sequence continues at coordinate 1,992,648 of NW_008794731.1, read as the reverse complement.
TCATTAGAGATGTAAACTGAAGGCAAGAAGATAACCTCTCTCCCAAATGTTCTATTTATTTCTGTAAAGTAATTTGTATGATTTATCTTATAGACTAAGGTTTATGGTTCACTTTGAACTCCAGGTTCTTAACTCAGCAATTGCCTGTTTGGGCTGAAGCGTATAAGTGATGGCATGACCCAAAGTGCTAGATGAAAGGAAAAAGACAAAAACAAGGCAGGCTTCTGGGATTTTAACCATCATTTCTATATTCCATTGACATCTCTGGGTTAAATATTTTCCTTTAGAGGCCAATATGATCATTCCGTCTGTATGCCATATCTCCCAGTGACAAGGCAAAGCGCAGAACACGGGCACCATCAATGAGGCATGCCAGGATGCGTCCAACGGGGAATGCGAGGAGGTCAAATGCTGGTTTTAGTCATAACTCCCAGTTTACACATACTCATAAGCAAGACGGCATCTATTTCGTGATTCATAAAAGAAGCATTTGATGTGGGTCTGCGTATCACTTCTGTACTGGGCTGGAAAGCCCACGTGTTTTTTAGACAGGCTTCTAAGTCGTGTTTGCAAGAGAGAATATTTAATACTAAATAGACGCAACCTTCCTGACTTTGCGAAGTCTAAAAAGAAATGGAGAGATGTGACCTGCCCCATTCATCCAACGCCAAGCAGCAAAAGCTGTTAATGTAACAGGAAAGCTCCTACAACACTCAGGTTTCGGGCAGATGGACACTACTTCGATGTGTCTCGAAAGCCAGAGCAGCGCTGGGGGATCTGCAAAGCTCCGTGCAGGGCGCTGCTGAATAGGAGGGCTGGTCCCAAGTTTCTGTTTGGTTTTGTATTTTTATCACCTTTTTATAAGAAGTGTCTCACTCTGGTATCTTGAAAGAAGGGAAGTGAATGTGCTTTGCTAAAATATTTAAGTTTGGTATAACTCAGCCCACCCGTGAGTGTGTCTTTCTGTAAATCGGAACCACATCGTTAGGGAGAATTGCTGGAGACAGCGTAGGACCTGGTTCCCACCACGTTGTGGGTGCTAAAAGTTGTTCCTGGGGAAATGTTTGCTTGCATTCGGCCCCGATTTTAGCAGATTCCTAATATAAGGATGTAGTTAAACACGGCTCGTTTCTCAGCATCACCACTAGTGCCATCAGAAGGGATGAACCAATTTCTCCAGCAAAAATGCAGAAGACTCAAGTGTGTATCATGACGGTTATCAGGTTTCTTTGAATAGGTGAGAAAACCTGGAGTAGAAGGAAAATTATCCTTCATTCCCAGACCTGGCTGGAAGGTGCAGTTTATATTCTGTAGGAAACTTGAAGTATTCAAACCATTTCTCATTCCAAATCAGTGTCAAAAAGTCACCTCCGCTCCAAAAACAGCTCATGGAAATTTTGAACATTTTCCATTGATAAACATCTGAACAGGTCAATAATAGAAAAATATATGAAAAATAATTATATATGAGATATATATATGAAATATATACCGGAATAAAACCAGGAAAGTCAAACTATTCATTTTGTTGCATTCCTCCTGTGTATTTTCAGAGCAATGGGGTATCTCTGTGTTTTCAAGATGCCGAAGAACAAGCACAGGTGATTTTAGGCAGATTATTATGCTTTGAAAAATGATTGTGTGAACTTTTAGTTGTTCTGGGCAGCTCTAACGTAGGACAGCGAGACGGCTTTGAGAGCTTTAGGTAAGTTTAGGAGCTATTTATAAAAGGTGCTGGCTTAGCATGCATGGTAAGCGTTCAGCCACCAAATACACCCAGGGTGCAGGAACAACACCATCCTCTCCCGATCTCTGTCATTAGGTTAGTTTAGCACCAACACTTGTTTAGTTGTTATTTTATCCGGTGGCACTGGAGCATAATTCAGGTCGGTAGCTGTCAGGGCTCCTGCAGAAATCTCTCCTGAAGACTGCAGGATTTGGCCTCCGGCTCTTACCCAGATTAGCAGGAAAAGATGCTCTTTGTTCCGGGTAGGGAGCAAAGCTGGAAGTTATTGAAGCTGTTTAATCTCCTGGCTAATCGTTCACATATGCAATTACCTGTCCTCCTCGGCACTTCTGCTATCTAGCCCGGCTGAATACAATTTCTGAGGGCAAGGAAGAGTTGCGTGCTAAGCGCTGGCTATATTTTGGTGCATTTAGTTATCAATATGTGGAATTCTGTCCAGTCCTGGACGTGAAAAATCCGTATCTTATCTGGCCTCTGCCAGGTCAACATTACTCACAATTCAGACACAATTTACCCTGCAGAGCTGAGACCCGTGTGATGCCTGGCTCTGACCAGTACTATTATTCACTTACTCTTGAGTACACTATAATTAATCAGAAATACATGTTAACACCCTGTCTTCTCTCCCCTGCCTCCATCAAAAATCCCCACCAGCCACCCAGCTTCTGAAAACCACTGGATTAAGCCCTTACTGAAGTTAATGGGAAAAAGCTCAGCAGGAATTCATCATACTTGGGGTCAGCCTTCTGCTTTTTCTTGTCTCCTAAGGTAGGCAGAAAGCCTGGAAAATGGGAGCAGGGTTAGGAGCTACCAGCTGCATGTGTCTGGTGTTCGCTGTGCTGGATATGGCCATCGCTCGCTATGCAGAAGTGAAACAGAAACTTCCCTGGAGCTGGTTGAAGTAGAGACAGAGTTTGATACCGAAGATGTTGTCATGTCAATAAATTATTATACAGTACAATAAAAATTGTGAAAGGAAGATGGTAATACACAGTTTGGAAATATCCTCATGAAGTGCCTTTCTTTGCAGGTGTAAAAACTCTGCCTTTTTTGTGATAGACATAACCCGCTGATATCAAAAAACATATCATACTTAAGAGTTTTCCTACAGATGTAGCATCCGAGATGGCACCCAACAATTAATAGGGATGACAAAAAGGACACCTGTGGGCACGCCTGGGGCTCCTGGCTCCAGGATACCCGTTCTTGCCCCAGGGATCTTCTTCTCCACCCAATTTCTTCAGGACTAGCAGGAAAACCATTCCAATGTGGGGGGTGACCGAGGTGCCCCCCACCTTCAGGAACACAAGTTGTCCTGCCCAAATTCCTCTTAGCGCATGCATTTAACCTGAAACATGGAAAATCAGAGGCAAGAGCTGGCCCCAGTGCTGGGTTCTCGGGAGCCGGTGCCAGTGCAGGCAGCAGCAGCACGTACAATGGACCATCTGTTTCCCTCTGTTTTTATTCCCAGATTGGATCAGTCAGGCTAAAGAAAAATAGAGAGAGCAGGATCGGCAGCGCCGCAGCCCTCGCTGCACGAGGGGCACGGGCATTGGAGAGGTTCAGAAATGCATAGCCTTTTGCAGTGACAAGTGGAATGGAGACAGCTCACTGCTCGGCTTGGAGAATTAACAGCAGCATGTCTGAAATGTGAAAATTATACCAGAAACCAGGAAAAATGAGAAATCCCCCAAAACACTGAGTGTTGCATATTTTTTTAGACAGCTGCTTCACCCCGGCTCTGGCTGGTGCTGAGTTTTCTATATTTCCCTGGCTGCAGGAGAGTTTGCTGCTCAGCGATGGGGTTGTTTCTCCTGAAATTGTGCCCATTTATCCCAAAATGTCTCTGACCAGGACCTGGGAAGGGCTCTGCCTGGGTTCCAACCCAGCAGGCTGTGATGGGCTTGGTGCTCCGCACGGGAATAATTTCATCAATGTCAGGGAAACTACTGGTGGCCTTGATGTTAAGCACATGATTAAATGCTTCATTCTTTTAAGCCTTAAATATATAAATAAACGCAGGCTGCAAGGTGCATGAGAATAAATATCGGCAGGATTCAGAGCCTTGTTTAGGGTCAGCCTGTGCATCAGCAAAGCTTCACTCTCTCCTGGGTCAGGCATGGAAATGTGCATAATTCTGGCTGGAAAAGCACCTTTTTTGAGTAGGGCGAGTACTTGCCATTGCATAGTGTATATTGGCTTTATATCAAAGCCGTAACGATGCGGGAGGTGGGCGCCAAATGGGATTAATCTGCCTTGAAATCTTGTTCCCCCATCAGAGCAGCTATTAGGCAGTAACCCAGAGGTGACCCCCCCCGGGCCGTCCTTCCCCGCGCCCACCCCACGGGTGTCTCTCCACCCGCCGAAAGGACTGATAAGCGGGGAGGCGATTGCTGTTTTCTCTCTTTGGGGCTGACCTGCGGCTGACCCTGCTCTTGACAGGTCACGCTGCAAAGGCGGCAGGGCACAGGGTCCCCGTGCTGGCACTGGGGAGGACAGCGGGACAGGAGCACGTTGGGGCCATCCCAGGTTCAGGGTACGCCTCTCGGGGGGGGTTAAATGGGTTTGCTGTGCAACGTGCAGGGATGCTTTGGGAAGACGTAGCTGCCTGCTCCTGATATGTGCACCTTCCCCGCCCATGTGCATGTGTTATGGGCATCTTGCAGCCTCCCTTAGGCACCCACCCCCTCTCTGAGGGGCATTTTAGAAAAAAAAAATCTCTGTTTCACGACATCCTGGCAGAACCCACTAATTTTGGGTGTAAGAGCGGACATCTCGTTGCACTCAGAGGGTGCAGCTGGGACGAGAGCCAGCCTGCAGGGCATGAGGCTGGACCCCGATGGCAAATTCCTCCCCAGTTTGGAGGCAGGAGCCCCCCCTGTCGTAGCAGACCCCCAACGCCTCCCTGTGATCATGGAGCTGGGCCCCATGCTGTGGCTCGGCCGCGTGAGCCCTGCCTTGGGACCTCCCGCTTCTCAGTACCTTTGAATGTCTGAAACATCAGGGTTTTGCCCTTTCAAGCTCTTCTTGGCAGCCATAAGGCATAAAAAATTGTAATAAATGAAAGCTGAGATAATTGCGCAATAACAACTCCAGGAGTAGTGGAAAAGAAAAAAAGAAACAACACTTGTTGCAAGATTCAGGGTTTTATCATCAGAGCTGGAATTGTTATCATTAAAAGCAAATATTGCACACCAGAAATATCTCTGTTATAAAGCCATATGGGAATTTTACACTAAAAATAACCTGCGTTTCTCTTAGTTGTACTATGGGAGAACCTCTGGACCCTAGCTGTAAATGTGTTAGGCGCCCTGTAAACAAATAATATCAGTATCTCCTTTGTGGTATTTATACCCTGCATAAATACAACAGGGGGAAAAAGTCTTTGCAAAAGAGGGTGAGGAAGCATAAAGAAATTATAAAAACAGCAGAAGAAGCCACTAGGAGAGAGATGAGTGAGTACAGAATGTTTTATCATTAAGATCGTTCCTCTTAGAGACACAGACTATTTAAATATGTATTTTTAATGCAGTCAAAAATATAAAGGCAGCATAGAGAAGTGATTTTAAATAAACAAGTAATAAATAACTTGAAAATATATCAACAATGAAAGCACAACAAAAAGGTTCATATAAATGAAGGTGCTGATGACAGAAATGCATTTTGCACAACAGTGTAGGTAATAGAAATGCTAACACTTGTTAATAGCATAGAAAGATTTGCAAGAATACTGTTTTGGGGCCATAAGGTTATTAATTTCAGAGCTTTTGATTGTCAAACTCCTTCAGAAAAATGACAGTCTTTTGTTTCAGCTCCTTTACCATACAGGTATGTTTTTCAAAAACAATCTCATTCATGTTTTCAGAAATGGGTTTTTTCTTTTAAGTGCTTCAAACAAACTTTTACAAATAACAGCTCATTTTGGCTCATATTGCTCTGATAAATCACTGAAACAACACTCTAAAATATTAGAGTCAGTTGACTCAAGGAGTTTAACATTTAGAATTGAGATAAGAACAAAAAAGTCACAGAAGGTAACAACGACTTCGAGTCCAAGAGCAAAACCAAGGAAAATCTGTAAAGGGAATTTGCAGTTAATCAAAACACCACTTGAAATATTTACCTTGTCGCTTTACTGTATTTTCCCTATAGTTTTGTCTTATGTCCAGATAAATACTAACCTCTCTGGCTAACAACCTTTTCCAGTGCTTATCTCCTCCAGCAACCCCATGTCCTTGGATCTCCGATCCTCCTGCCTTTATATCCACTGCCTTCGCCCCTGCTGTACACACGCCCGTGCTGGGGAAGGGTGTGCAGTGTCCCTGCGAGCGTGCAGGGGTACTGTCCTGCCTCTCCTGGGTTTGCTTTTGTGGCCACCCCCAGCCGGGTCCTGCTCAGGGACCCTCAGCCCTTGGTGGTGGCGGTGGGATGACGGGGGCGTAGCTGGGGCAGGGGAGTTCCGTGGGGATGTGCACGGTCCGGTCCCCACTGCTGGCTCAGAGCATCGCCCCCGTGTTGGTTCACCCCGCGGGGTGACACTGGGGTTTGCCCACCGGTCCCAGGGCTGCAGCCTGCGCAGGACCCCCTTGCTCCCCTCCAGCCCCGGGCTGCCTCTGGAGGGAGGAGAAGCCGTGTCGGGCAGCTGCCGGCAGCACAGCTGCTCTGCTCCAGCTGAGCCATCCCATGTGAGCCCCAGGCGGGCGCACAGCCCTGGATTTTGGCTGCTGAGCCGCTTCTCCCAGCCATATCCTTTCATGACCCCATTTCCAAAGCTTCCCCCGCACCCAGGAGCATGTGCGTCCCTGCTTGGGGCTTGGGAGAAACCCACCTACTTATTTAAACCAGATCGAGAGGGTGTGAGCGGATTAAGAGGATGTAAAGAGACTGTTTCTGCCAGGCTCTGGGCAGACTGCGGCTGTCCTTCGTATGGGACCCTATAGAAAATGCAAGAGCTGCTGTCTGTTCCTGCCCTGGACCCGTCCCAAAAATGATTCGCCTGGAGGCACCCATGGACACCTCACAGCCCAAGTGTGAAGGCACCCATCGGACCTTCTCCACTGCTATGGCCCCAAGGAAACCCAACCTAACATCATTTCCTGGCAGCTGGGAAGCCTGAACCCGTATCTATTCCTACCCTCTGCTTTTTATAAATTAGATCCCAGCATCTCAATGTGTTTTAAGAACTTTCCAAACACTTTATTTATCCCTAGGATCATGCAGGAATAATCAATCCCCTAGGCATCTGGTTCCTTTTGATTTCTTTTCTCCCCCTCCCCTAATCTGGAAACCTGCTGGGGAAGCAGCAGGAGACATGTACGATACTGAGCAACTTCATTTATACAGCTTATTCAGTAAAAGCCATCTTCCAAATGCGTCCTGCTGTTAGAGGCAACAGTCGCGCAGGGAGGGAGAGAGAAGGGAAGGAGGCTGGGCAGGGAAGAGATGTTCATCAGAGATGGTGGGTTGAGAAGAGGGACAGATGTAGAGGAGAAAGTCAGGACAGCAAAGGGATCGGCGGCTGAGGACCGGGGCTGTGTGTGGGCACGGAGCAGAAGAAAGGTGAGCGTGGGACAGGGACACACAGGTAGAGAGGTGGAGAGGAAACCATTGAGTGATAAGAGGTTTTTCTATTGCAATCCTGGTGCATGCACTGTGGGGTGAAATGTTACTTAAAGCATTGGAGTTTCAATGGCTGGGGCCAGGTCTCCTGACCACAGCCAACGTGGACTGCTATTGCTGCAAAAGTTGTACAGAAACAGCTATATTATGATGACAACACGTTTTTTAAATTTAACTGATTTTACTTCAAAAGTGGATTAGGATAAGCCAGAAAAAGGCCATCGTGAATATGAAATGAGCATCTGTACGGGGTGTTATTTCAGACGACAAATGCATCTTTAAATTCACCCCAGAGTTTATGTTGGTATGATGTTAGAGAAAAGATCCTTCCTGGGGCTGTGGGCTGTGGTCTTTCCATCTTGGGGAGATGGAAATAGCTCTTAAAATCTGGGCCCAGCTGAGCTGCTGGGTATCATCTGACCCATAGTGTTACCCCCGCCAGCAGTCACTGAGCCCCGCAGCCCCGGCGTGTATCCCAAGCGATGGAGCTGCCCTGCCCCGGGCAGATCATCCCGCCTCTGTCGTATTAATTGGCTGTACTTGGCAGGCTCCATAAGCCCAACGCATTTGATGGTTAAAAAGCAAAAGTCCTACCCACTCCCTCTGGCTCAGGGGCTTTCACCCCGTTTTCTTGGAACGGCGATCACTGTGAAATGGCTCCTATCCATGGCGCAGCCGTAAAATAAATAAATGTGTAAATTGACGGGGCACACTTCAGACTTTGAACTGTGGAGCCAGGGAGCCCGGACCGGTGTTTTCACAAGCTCACGATCGAGCTCTAGCCCTTTGTAAACTTTTGCTGGATTGCCATGGACGTGGCAGAAGCAAACAGTCTGCCTCAGCAATTACAAACACGCGGGGAGGCTGCAGCGGTGGGCGGCCGCCCGGGAAGCCATGCATGGCACGGCCAGACACGGGGCTGGGTGACTCACACCCTCCCCAGCAATAAACCCCGAGGGACTGGTAGGAATTGCAGCCTGGTGGGGCCGGGACCGGGACCGGGGCCCTTGGAGCGGCTCCACCAAGGGGGCATCTGGGCGACGCTGCTGCTCCCCACGCTGCCTTATTGACCGCTTAAATCCTCTGCAGATCAAAGCGGGTCTGAGAGTGTCTTCCTAATGCTGCTTGAACTACACTGACCTTTTCCTCTGGAACCTCTGTTAACTCCTGCCCATTACTCATTGTAAACAAAAGGGAGATCCAAAGGGTTTCCAATGGCCAAGACGGATGGAAAATGTTAGGGAAGCTGGTGAAGGATGCTCAGGCAGATGACATGATTTAGGGAAAGCCAGGAATTCAGCCCCGCGCGGGCTGGCAGCCCCAATCCACATTGTAATGCCTTTAACTTCATCCACATCTTGCGTAGAAATGGCTTAGAAAAGATGATGAGCTAAAAGGCTGGAGCGGCTCAGATATGAACTTTATAGCTCAGTCGTGGGTCAAACTGGAACGTCATCGCCAGCCCTGCTGAGCACGTGCCAGTGCCATATCACGGTTTGCAGCTGTATCAGACAAAACCATCCCATCAAGTTGGAGAGACCTTGAACTCCAGAGGAGCTCTGCTTGGAGCTTTGAACTTTGTGGCTCAGCTCTGCTTCCAACACAAACACTGTGCTGCCATACGGATATTTGGCATCGCAGTTTATCCTCTCCTTTCATATCTTATCCTCTTTGGGAAGCCCTCTGGTATACCTCACATTCTCTTTTCACTGGAAAGACCATATGTAGAAGCTTGAAACTACGTTAAACCCCATCATCGTCCATTACTCTTGTCGTAAAAATGCCTTTTTTCATATAATGCATCAGAAATGTCTGGTTAAACTCCAGGGATGTTTCTGCATGGGCTGCAGAGGGCAGGAACGGCAGTGCACCCCTCTCCCCAAACACAAGCCTGTGCTTGTCCTGCAGCACGGAGGTGATAGCTGCTGATGGACAGCAGCCACAGCCAGTCCTGGGCTGGGACCCAAATTCTCCTGAGCCCTTCCCAGTGGTCAGGAAAGTGTTGGTAACCAAAAATGAGATGGGTTTTATGTGCGATGGCTTCTCAGGTTCATATTCAGGCAGAGGCATAAGAATTATCTGACAGCTCAGATCAATTCTTCATGCTCTCCAGGGAACCGATGGTGAGCTGAGCCTGGCAGGCTGCCCTCCTGCCTGCTTGTCCTGCCTGCAGCCGAGGTCCTGACGCGGGAGGACTGGGGGTGACTGCTGGAGCAAACATCCTTCTCCTGGCCATCTCCAGCACACCTGCTTCCTGGTTTTGATTTAAGTGGGGCTCATCTTTCCCCGTCCATAACCCCCACCCGCTGCCTGTGCCCGAGCCCTTTATCTCCCTTCGGCTTGAAACAAAGGCGCAGGGTGCGACACGGTACCAGCAGCACTGATTCCCTGTCCGATGGGGAGCGATAACGCGGAGCCGCTCATGCCCGCTGCCAGCCGAGAGGCACCCGCCGGGCGGCTGCCCCGTGCCCGGGCACACTGCCTCCCCCTGGGCCCCTCACGGGCGTAGATCAATTAATCTCTGACTTTTCCCCATTCCTTCCCTGTGCAGCCTGGCCCTTGGCCCAGGAATTTTCCCCTGGCTGCCCATGGAGTCCCCTACAAACCCTCAGGAAAGTGCTTTTGAAATATCTCTGCCTGGGCAGCCTCGGGGCTTTGGGGATTTTTGGCATTAATGCCTGGGGATTTAGATTTTTTGGGAGCCATGATTCATGGACCGGTACTGTGGAAGGGAGACACAATTCGCTGTGCGGAGGCTGGGCAGTTTGGTAACTCCTTTGTGTTGTGGGTTGCTTTGAATGGAACTGGAAGCGTGGGATGGGGAAAGAGAAGAGAGGGAGAATAACCACCCCACCGTGCTGCCCTGAAACAAGGGGGTTTATGATCACTTCAGCACTTTAATTGCACCCCGTAAGCCTGTGCGGTGCCATTTACATGGACAAACTAAAATTGCTGCTACAGTTTCACCATGTCAGGAGCAAGACAGATGAAACGCATGAATACGAAAAGCAAGAGGCCAATTTCACTGCGGGAAGCTCGAGTTTTGCAGAGGAGAGGGAGAACCCAGCCTTTGCCCGGGGATTTGGGGTTTGCAGTCTGCTGGGCACATAGTGACCTCTACCGTCTTCTCCCCAGCAAACCCCAACCCGGCAGGCGAAGGCAGATGGACACACATCTTTTATGGGGAATATGAGCTGTGATTATTGGCCGGTTGGTGCTGTATTAATCATGCTGCAAGTGCAGCTGCGGCCGGGACGCCACATGCTCGCCCCAGCCATTCTTTAGTGCCATCTTCAGGCAAAGCTTAAATATTGCTGAGATCAAAGAGCCGAGCGTGGCACCAGCCAGGCAGCCAGCTCCTCGTCCTGTGATGCCCAGGCCTGGGAACGGCTTCGGCACTTGCTGGGGTCTGTACAGGTGAATGATTTGATCAAGGTCGGCAGGGACTTTCCAAGGACTGCGGTGATGGGCATAGCGTCTCTTGCTTGAGATTAGGTACTGAGAAGTTTTTCCAGGAGCTGGAGCAGCCACCAGGTAAACTCCAGCCCAGCGAGCTGGAGTCAGTATTTTTCTGAATAAGGTATTCGCCTACAAAAACTCTGTTTTGGGTCCTATTTAGAAAGGAGGTAGCAGAAAGGGCTGGGGATTCCCACTGTGCTGCCTCCCCCATTCTGCTGGGTGGGATCCAGGGGGGCAGGATGGGGGGACGGGGAGAATGCAGCCCTGCATGGGCTCCAAGGACAGCAGCCCCGGCACTGCAAGCCCTGAACTACTTATTGCACCCCACTTTGCTCAGACTGCTCCCAGCAATATTTACATTAAAGCTGCAGGTCTGGCCGTACAGCTGGGGTGGCCAGGCTGGAGTGATCTCTGCTCTCTCAGGGACCTCTGAGACTCCGGAGCAGGCAGGGGTTATATGTTCCTGCCTGCTCAGGGCTGGAAGCAGCCACACTACAACCTGGCACGCACACGCTGAGAGCAGCTCCTCTGCTGTGGGTGGAAGCGGCAAATGGAGCCGAAGGTCCCATCCAGACCCAGAGCCCCCAGCAGCTCCTGGGGGGCTCCCCAAAGTTGCCGGGGCTCTGGCATACTCCTGTCCCAAAGCTGTGACCTCGAGCTTTGCCAGCGTAGGGATGCAGGATGAGAAAGGCTCCAGCCTTGCCTGCCTCCTGCACACATCTGGCACAGACATGGAGCCGATCCTGCAAACTGTTGCTCATGTTCCTCTTCCGCTGGAGGATTTTTCAAAGACCAGGCTTCCTACAGCTGATTTACAGCGCTTTTTAAAGCAAAGGGGCGATTCCAGAGAAGCCACCAATTATGTTGATGAAGAGCCTGACAGTAAACAGTCTTTTCTCCCTCTAAAAGAAAAAGACACGGAGGGAATTCAGCATCTTCCCAACATCAAAGCTAATAACAGAAGTGAAGTGAGACTCTGACCTTTAAAAGCCTGCCTGTTAGTGTGGATTATATCATGTCAGCAGCCATCTGCAATATAAACTATACCTGGCTTTGATGAGACCTCTTATAGACCTTTAAATGGGTGGAAATACTGCACGGCTTTCTGCGGAGAGGAAACCACATGAATACCAAGGCATTAGCTAAGCGGCACATGGAATGAGGGTGTCCTGCCCAAGCTGCTGGATTGCCGGGGCTGCCGGGACCCTCGTGCAGCCGTGTATGGGAACCTGGAGCCAGGGCAGGTTGTGGCTGTCCCTGCCAGCCCCAGGGTTTGGATATTTTGGAGCATTTGGGCCAGTATGACTTCCTGGGCCTTTTCCTGAGAGCAGAACGAGGTCGTGTCCCTGCTTTCGTATTGAGAGGTTGGCTCTCCGGGGACTTTAAGGGTTTGTCAACCTGATTGACAAATTCATCTATTTGGGCAGCCTCCGTCCCTGTTTTTGCTGGTCTTTCTTTTCTTTCCACCCAAAATGCCACCCTTCAGACGCTCTGGGGATGGACAGCCCCCCCCCGCCCCGAGATGCAGCACCCGTCTTCCTGCAGTGTCGTCTCTGGTTTCATCAGGTGCTGGAGCAAACCTCAGGTTCCTCAGGTGGTTAGCCAAGCTAGCAACCTTATAGATTTCCAATTTTCCCTGGGTTTCCCCCTCCTCCTTCATCTGGAGACTGGGGAACAGCAAAATATAAAATTGCTGGGCTAAATATAGCAGGAGCTACTTCCAGTAATGTATTAGTCTAAGTGTCCAATAATTAAAGCTAAAGGGGATTAGAAAGTCTGTGTAAAGCATATACATTGCCTGTGTGAATACCAAGTGCCGTCATTAGGAGTGTGGCATCGCATGAATGCTGGTGACCATGAGCCGGCACAGGCAGTGCTGTGCTGTGCTACTAACAGGGAGGGCATAGGAAAATGCAGGTGACATTTAACTATTTGAAATATTAAGGGACTCCAGGAAAAAAATGTTTCAGGCCGATTCTGTGTTAGATTACGTCAACGATTCCCGGGAGCTGAGCAGTCCTTTGCTTAACAGAAAGCACAGCACTAACCAGTGCCTGTACGGAAGGAAAGCGGGCTTCTTGCAGACATGCAGCTCAGTACTCAATGCACCAGCAACGAAATGGAGAGAGCACTTGTAACTCTTATGCCGTAAAGCCGTGTGTCTAACCAGCTCTCCGGAGCGAGCTGCGGGTGTTTGGTGCTGCCCTGCACCTTCGCAGTGATTTTTTTGGAAGTCTCATCAATTTGCAGCACGGCAAGACCCCACGTTACTGCTGCTGTTTCTGCAGCTCGGTTGAGGGGACGGTGCATGAACTGTTCCACGTTGAAGTAAACTGCCCTGCTTTGCTGCCCTCCTGCTCCCAGCGATGATGGAGCCATTTGCTGGCTGATGCCAGAGGCAATTTAGGGAGCCTTTTGTGCTGTCTTAGCTGTGCTGGCCATGGCATTGAAGGCTCCAAACCCAGCCTTTGCCCCCACCCTGGGGCTCCTGTGCAATCTGGAGACGGATTTGTGACCCTGACAGCACAGGGCTCAGTGCTGGCGCATCCCGGCACTGCTCTAGTGTGGCAAGAAGCATGTAAAAGCTCTTCTGCATTAACGCTTTGGGGGTAGGTAAGGGCAGAGCGGGATCAGGGATTGCAGGCGCTGGTGGCAGGAGTTTTCCTTCCGCACAGAAGCATCTCAGCGTGTTGGAAGGTGATAGCCATGGCTCCCCAAAGAGGATCCAGAAAGAGTAGGTCTAATGGAGCCACAGAACATAACTGAGAAGCCGATCTAATTGCCTAATATGCCAAAATATCTCATTGACTTCTCAGGGGACTTATCCCTAGAAAGGAAGCTTTCTTAACCATATCAGGAAGAAAAGAAAAATGGAGGAGGGAAAAAAGTCGTCATTACAGTGACACCTGGAGATAATATTTAAAGCCAAGCATTGCGTAGGATAACTCTGCTCCTAAACAAAGCTGATTTATTAGAAAAACTCATCCGTTTACAGTCCATAAGTTAAGGGCTCAGGGTTCTGTGCACAGTGGTGTTTCAGTCATCAAGGAATATGGTAATAATGTTTTATGGAAATGTCTGAGACTTCCTCTCCATGGGGCCCTGGCCATTTCTGTTATGAAATACACAATGCTTTCGTGTCTCAAAGTCCTACACATTGAGCCATAAAGACAAACATGAGTGATCTTGTATCTTCTGGGGCTTTATGGTGTTATAAAATATGTTTTATGTTCCAATCAGTAACGACAATTTATGAACAGAGAGGCTCGAAAAGATATAACATCAGACTATGTATTTTAATATAGTTTGAGAGAACTGTAATGCCTTGAATGACATTTGCTCTCAGCGCACATGGAAAATGAATAGTAATGCAGCAGAGATTGATGGTTTATTTCATTGGGAAGGGTCTTCTGTGCAAAGAGTTTTATGAGTGTTATAGACAATAACGAGTTGGCTTAAGGAAGATGATTTATTGGCCATGTGGCTACCTTCTCCTAGAGTGCTCACATTTTCTTAATGCCTTGTTTGTGAAATTTGTTAACATCAGTTCCAAGAGGTTTTTTTTTTCCCTCTCTGTAAGTATTAAAATTAGAGCCAGAGGTAGACACCAGCCATTTTTATTAATGTTTCATTTTATTTACACAATGTATCAGTTATAAGAATGTATTATGAAGTAACACTGAAATGATCTATTTTATATGCAACTCCTCTGGGAAATGAATATAAACCTGCTCAGAAGTGGAAGTAACACAGGTGTCAGACAAGAGTTAGAGCATGCTCTTTGTTGAGTATTGGTCACGTTTAAGCATTCCGTTTTTAAGATTACACTGAGTATTTATTGCTAGTGCTGGATTTTTGTGAGTTCAGCATGTTTTGGTAAATCATCCTCAAAGCTTCTGTTGTAATTCAGCTTTGGTTAAGCATCGCTGCAAAGCATGATATGCAAAAGGATGCTCAGGCTGGCGTTGGCACAGGGGCTTGGCTCTGTCGACCAAAAGTAGCTGCTGAGTCCGCAACAACCAGCCCGTACTTCTGTTCCTGTGCTCAGACTCTGGGACGGACCCAGCTGCAGGTAGGTTTTGCCATCCTGCAGCTGAGTATCTTTTTGCACACAGCTATCACTGCCACTTATTGTGCCCAAACAACCACCAAACACCATTTCCAAGAGTCCCATGACGGCGGAAGCAGCCAAGTCCTCATTCCCAGATTAAAGTGCATTTTTTAGCCACCACATTAACAGGGAAAATCTGGAAAATGTGCTTTTTTTAAAACCGCCTCATGAGAAAGCAGGGAGAAAGATGAGAGCAGCCAGTCTTGCTTTTGAAGTCTCCCGAAAGGACCAGCTTATGATTTGTTTAATGCTGGGCATCACAGCTATAATTTGCTAGTCTGCAGTGAAGCAGAGGAGGAGGTGGCTTGTCTCCAGAAAGGGGAGAGGGTTTGGAGGCTGAAGGGTCATTGCACGGGCAGGGGATGGAGGGAGCAGCACGGCTTTTGCCCAGCTGAGCTCGCTGCAACCTCCTCCTCCTGCCGCCGGCGTGGCCATGGGAGCTGCGTGCTCAGGACGGTCGAGACCTGACCTGTAACGGAGATGCTTACAAGCCTCACCGGCATCAGCATCAGCTGCTGCCACGTCACCAGAGCAAAACTTGCCCCGCCTGTCACCGCTGATGCATTTATACAAAACTTCCAGTGCCAATGGCAGCTCGATCCTTGCAAATCAATGGGAAACTGTGTCAGGAATCAATGAAGAGAATCCCAGCCGGCAGCCCTGCGGTGGGGGCGGCACTCTGAGCGGTGAGGGATTTTAGGCAGCAACGGGCTGGGTCAACAACAGCTTCACAGGAGAGAGGTGGCCCTGAAACACTGAAGCATGAAGCACAAACGTTGCTGTACCGCAGCGCAGGGTCACTTCAGCAGGAGATTTTGCACCATGAGAGTGGAGCCAGGAGCTATTGTTGCCTCCAGAGTACTCATACGAGAGCACCTAAAATCTCGCAGTGAGCCCCTGGTCCCCCTCGAGGCAATGCCAGAAGTGAACATTTCATTCCTTAACATCCCCCTTACTGTACCTCCTGATTTATTTTTAGTCTAAAAGAGTTTTATTAATGCTGTTGACTCTCCTGTGCTTAGTACATGCCCCTCCACAGTAATTAAGCATTAGCTAATATCTGCTCATTGAAAACCATAAGAGAGCTTTATTATCAAGCAGGAAAAGACTGCATTGATTTAGAAGACACAGTTCACATGGTAATTTCCATGCCACCTTAAAAATCACTGCAAAGTGATCTCTGGAAGGTAATAAACAAGATGCAAAATCACCATGATAACATAAATCACCATGAACTCACTTGATATTAATAACAACTATGCCATGGATCCATCCAAGGGAATTGCTTTGTAATGCAGTATCAATATCCCATTATTTTAAAGTGTTACTAAAGTAAAGGGGAAAATAGGATTCTTTATAGGATATGTGGGATTTTATTAAGCTCTCGTGTGTGGAGAGGAATGGGAGTGCATGGGTGTATCCAGCAGTGAGGACATCTGCTAAGGATGATCAGTTTGTCCTTTCAAACCCATGTCACCCGAGTTCCCCCGTGAAACAGCCTGTCCTTAAAACCGGGGCAGGAGAAGCTGAACCAGAGAAAATAGTCATGAGCATCAACCTTCTCGTTCCAGAGCCCAGGACAGACAACAGGGAAAGGCTGATGGATGCATCTCCTCTCCTGCCACCTACCCTCCGATGCGCACGATGCAGTCCCAGCTCCCGGGGTGTCATGAGGAGTTAGGAGCAGAGGAGGTGGATTAGACCCTTCTGGCTGGCATGCCGTGAATTATGTGTTAGCTCTACATACAGCCGTTCATTAGAGATTTACCAGCTGCTTTTTGCCTAAATATTTGCTTAAAACCCCCAGCATATTTCATTCCATAGATTATTTTTTCCTACCAGTTATGAATCAGGGCTAAAAGCGTTTTAGAAAGAAAACACACTTTGCTGAAGTCAGATGTTGCATTCAATCAAAATCCATGAGAAACTTAAGGCCAGTTGGAAATACGAAGGGGGTTAGTGTTCACAGTGCTGGCAAGCCGGTTGTTCCAAATATTGACTGGGACCAGTGACTGGGACCAAGTCACCTGGGACAGATGCAGTCAGAGCAGAGATGAGCTCATTTCTGCAATTTTCAGCCTCTTCTACTCCAGCAGAATCAATAAGTAAAATGATTCTTTTTATTGTCACTGTTTAATTTTTCCTTTTCAGCGGTATAAGCCAACTTTTCTGCCATTCCTCTAAGTACACAAGAATGCAGTAAATTTTGCTGTCAGTCTGGGAACACTCCTCTAACAGCACTGGAGCTCTCAGCTGATGCCAGTCTTCCCTGAGAAGGGTCTGTTGAAGGTAGTTGTATTGGCCGAAATGGTGGTGGGAATCACTGTAGCCAGGGATATGGGAAGGCTACTCCATTTTGTCTCTTTCTTTAAATTTTATTTCTATTATAAAGTCAACATTTCAAACTTGCACTGAAGTTCTGAAATTCTGCCCAGTAGTGACAAACAAATTTATGAGGGGTTGAAAAATCTGTGCGTCTGTCTCTCCCAGAGTTTTTCCCTGGAGCTTCTTGAGCAGAGGAATTTCGAAGCAACATTTAATTTCATCCAATTTTAAGATATTCCAGGATAATTGTATTTTAGAAGTTTCTCTTTTTAGTACAGCCTGAATTTTGATGCCATCCCAGCAGAATGAAACAAACTGGGACAATTCAGAGAAACTCCAAATTCCCAATAAAATCTTCCAGAACTTGCAGCCAAAGTCAGGATCTGTCTTCAGGCTCAGCGAGGAGCCAGACCCTCCTCGCATGCAAGTCAGTGTAACCATCAGCCAACGAACCTGGATGAATTAATGTTCACTGAGGAGCTGAAACCTCGACCTCTCTACCTTTGTGGAGCAATGCCGATGCCTCCCAGTAAGGGAACTGGTACCAGTGGGCACCAGTGCGTACTGCAGGAGCTTTACCAATTCAAATCAGCTGCAAATCTGCTCTAAGTGATTTTTTTTTTTTACAGGTCCTTAATCCACTGGGTTAAAGCTTTACAGTGAACAGAGTACAGACCAGGACAGTCCAGCACTTCAGATTGCAGCTGCTGAAGCCAGTCATCCCCCTCATCTCAGCGTCTGAAATAAATCCTTACATGGGTATCTTAAAGAGCTAGACTAACTCCCCAAAGCATTAATGGGTGTTAAGTGGTGTGCTGAGATAAGAGTACATCCCATTGTTAGGAATGACCGATAGAGCTCAGGGGTCAAGTGAAATTGTGCTTATCTGCTGGCAATTCAACCTTTTTTATTCCTGTGTTTGCTGTCTAGAATTTTCTTCCGGGGGAGGAAAAAAAAAAAAGAAGAAAAAGGAAAGTGTAAACCAGCCCCTATTTTAATCAGGAGTCAAGCGAAAGATTCTCCAGGGGCTATTGGCAGATGAAAGACAGACACAGCACTTTGGGTGGAAAAGCCGGGGGATGCCTTCATTGCATGATGAAACCCTTGGGACCACCAAATTATTACAAATTACAGGGAAGTCAGAGCTCCCTTCATGAAAGCAGTAGTGCAGGAAAAGTCCTTTCTCTGCTAAATAACGAGCAGACAGAAGTCTCCTCGCTGCTTTCTTCAATGCACAGAAGTTGGCACCTGAACCTGCAAACTTTTTCCTGGTGCCTCCTGGACGGCTGGGCCTCCCGAGGATGGCACGGTGAGAGCCCTCTGGGTACAACTTCTGCTTTGGGAAAGCAATGACAGCGCAGCGCTCCAGAGGAGAGCTCCACTTTTCCACACTTTGCTGGACTTCAAAGTTTTTGTAGCTGTAGCTGATCCGTTTTGGAGTGAACTGGGTGGGAGAAGGTCCCCAGCTCTGGAATGGACTCTCTGTTCTTGGCACAGCAAAGTCCACTCTTGCTACCTGGGACATTTGCCCAAGATTTGATTAAAAGGTTGTAACCAGGGAGAAATGAGGTTCTTATGTACTGGGATAGGTCCCAGCACATCCATTTCACGGGGACGGCTTGCAGAGCAAGCAATGGCAATGGTCTGGGTCTGCCTTTCCCTGGGGCACCTTCACTGGGGTTAGGGGAGCACTTTAATAGTGAGGTGACATCAGAAGAAAGGGTGAGGTAGGAGAAATGCTCTTTAAAAGCAAATGGCTAACATTTCTGCTTTTGTGGAAAGGGACTAACTTTTTTAAAACGAGGAACTTGAAGTCACAAGTGAAACAAGCAGCTGAACTTCTCTTTATTGCAGTTCTCATGACAAAGCCTAAAGGGTTTTGATCACTCTATGAAATGGTTCAGACTGCTGGGCTGCGCACAAACTCTCCTGAATAATCCTACCTTGTTTCCCAAGCCCTGCAGTCTTTCTGAGACCTAAATCAGCATTTAGCTGGCTGGGCAAATTCCTGCTCCCACTGAGATCAATGGATGCTTTGCACTCACCTGCAGCGGGACCAGGATCTCACCTCCCCGTATTTCTCTTTCTTTCCTTGCTGGTCACCACACCAGAAGGTTTCCATAGTTCTCACGACTGCAGAAATGCCTTTTTCACATGAGTGGTTTAATCCCATGCAACTGGAGTTGAGATTTGAGGTGTAAATGCAGCCCAGTTAAAATGAATAGCTGCAAACCCATGAGCTCTTGACTCTGACCTGCTTTCTGCCTGAAGAGCACACTGGGAAGGCAACAGCTACATCCCTCCCTTATTGGAATCTGATGAATCCCTATAAAAATATTATTTGAAGGCTGAAACAGTCAAATGTGTTCTTCCCCGTGCATTAAAGTACAATATCCATATACAATGGCAAGTATTCAAATGAGTGGCGAAGAACAGATCTCTTTAACACAGTGTGTTAAAGCAATTTGTTTATAACCCCGAAGGAACCGGGGATTTCCCTGCAGCTCTTTGGTTTCAGTGATGAAGCAACCCTGGAGTGCTGCAAAGTTGGGTAGGGAGGCTTTTACTATGCTATCACATCTGAGCACAGAAATAAGAATGTATATTGTCCTTCCTTCTGATTAATAGTTCCAGTCAACATCAGCTAACTTATTCCTATTGACAGATCTATGAAATACTTGCAGAATCAACAGCTATAAAATGGATGGCAATGCACTGGCACCATAAAGCCGTAGCGTTCGTGTCTATTGCAATCAAGGCTTTTAAAACCTAATTACTTCTGGGTGACATCAGTCATATATTTTCGTGTGAAATTACAGTGGCATGCAAGTGCCCAGCAAAATAAAAGAAAACAAATGATGTCCTATAATAACGGAGAAGTGAACTATCATTTTTAATCTGGCATGAAAGCTCCAACTGATGAAGCTTAATACAACTTGTTAAAACACCTAACAAGCAAGGAAGTGATTAAGTATTGTCCTTTTGCCTCTGGGAAATGGGATCTGCTCTCAGCAAGCATGGAGTGACTGAGATAGCCCTTTGGAGCTGATTGAGCTGCACATAAAGTAACTTCTAATGATCTCAGTCCACTTTGAGCCATAAAGATTTAGAAGGGACAATATTTTAGAAATGATCAAGTTCCACTCTTTTTATTAGTGAGGATAAAACACCTTTGTGGAGGGAATTAAACAGAATAAATTGCTGAAGCCCTCTGCAGCTTCCATCATTTAGCGGTGTCCGAAGAGCGCAGCGCGGCAGTCACCAAGGGGGAGCAGGAGCGCATCCACAGCGGAGTGAAGTGAGGGGAAAACCTGCCTTTTGCCACCAAACTGCAACACAAGGAGTTTCCAGGCTGAGTAAAATCCTGTGTCTGGTAAATCCCTTCTGAACAACTCCATTGACCCGGTGCTTTTAGAGAAGGGCATGAAGACACCTCACAGCCTCCAGCTCTGTTATCTTTCCAGCATGCCTGTGTTATCTCCCTCCATCCCTATGGGGAAACTGAGGCACTCGGAAACCGCAGTGGGGTTTGGGGCTGTGCAGGGCAGACAGAGCCTGAGGCTGCCCAGGCTCCCTCTGCAGCCGGGACGAAGGAGGAGCGTCCTTCGGAGGAGCACGCAGAGGGATCTGGGGATGCTTCTGCCCTGCTCTCCAAATTGCTGCATTACTGCCAAATCACCTCCAGCGCTAATCTCTCCACAGGGACAAACCTGCAGAAGTTCCCAGTTCCTGCAACGGACCATGGCAGAACCTGCTACAGTTTGTTCCTCTGACTTTTATTAAGGACACGTTTTTCAGGAGATGTTTCTTTATGGTGCTTAAATTAAGTTTTCAAGGTTAATTGTCCAATTTGATGTCTTTGGTTCAATAAATAATTCAGAGACAGTTTACGTCCTCCCATGTAAAGATGCCTACTGAGGTTACAGTTGCAGCCAGGCACTTCCTCTGATGTGCTATTAGCTAATGTGCTGAAGGTTTTTCCACCTCATTTTGGAAGCATTTATGCTCTTCGAGAGGGCATTTGAATGGAACTGAAGTTCACTGGAAGGGACCATAGTGAATACAGCCAAAGCCACCAAGCTATCAATAAAGTCACTGCCAACGTCCGTCGTCCAGTGATTTTCCTGTTGTCAGCCACCAAACGGCAATAGCACAGCAATCATTTTAGGTCTTAATAACAACCCACCAGACTTCAGTTCTGCAGGTCAAATCAAGGAGCCTTTTACATGCTCTTTGGGGACTCTTTGTAGAGCAGCTAACTCAGACAACCCTTTTCTGTGAGACTCTGAATTGTCGCCAGAGCTGATAGAGACGCCGTTAGAAATTTCACGTTGCTAAACAGCTGTGTGGTATATATGAAGTTGCTTCTCTTAGTTACATTTTTATAGCTCTCTTGCAAACAATCTACAAGACTGGTTTTCCTATAGGCTTTGTATAATGGGATCATAACCCTGCTGGGACTCCCAGGTACGAATGCAAAACCCCCCTATAAATCATAAATATTCCTGCGGTGCCTTAGTGTGAGTTCCAGGGCTGGGGGAGTCCCAGGGGAGCGCTGCTGGGGACGGTGCTTGCTCCTACCCCCCAGGGACCTGGAGCTGGCAAAAAGAGAGGGATGCTTCTTCTTTCATCAACACTGGAGGAGTCTTGGGAGACCAATTAGTTAATGTCCGTGCCATGCTACCAATATATAAAGCAAAAGATTTGCAGTGCTTACTAAATACCGGTCTTTTCCCTGTAAATCAAACTCCATGCTGCGTTAACAGCATCAGCATTTCCAGCAAATCCACCAGCCCCAATATCTATAGGTGCTTTATAATCTCAGAACCCGTCACCAAGTACCAATGCAGGTCTGCTGGCACCACGCTCGCCTGTGGGTCAGTAGGTCGTGGCGGATTCAGGTAAGAGCTGTAGCTGGATCAGTCCCAGTGCTGACACTGCAATGCAGCTCCGATGCAGAGCTCCCGGCAGAGGGACATTGATTCAATGGTACGGTTGCCGTCCTTTAAATAAAGGTCACGTTGCAGGGGCTGGCTCTGCTCGTGTGTGTGTGTACCTGGAGGGGAAGGCTGGACCGGGAGTTTGGGTAAGAGCGAGCTGCTGTGCCCTGTGTTAGTGCCAGGGGTGGGGACACGTACTGGGATGGAGCCCTTGGTCCATTCACCCCGTGCTGAGGATGCAGAGCTCTCCCAGGGTAACCAACCGTAGGGCACAGGTATGCCCTCACTCTGCAAGAACTGGGGGCTCAGCAGAGCAAAAGCTGGTACCTCGAGGATGCTATTTCCATAGCTGTTTGGTTACCCCACGACCTATTTTTTGATCTACTCATGGAGGGAAAAAACCCCAAACCTGAATTTTGCCTGCTAGAGCAAATTGTGGCTACAAATATTCTCCCTTAAAAAAAAAAAAAGGAGCTATTGGCAACCTGGCTCATAGCTGAGCAGGGCTTGCAGAGCAGCAGATTCTGAGGTTTGCAACCGGCAATGTATTCAGGAGGCATCTGATCAAAGCTATAAAAGGGGAAAAAAAATCATCAAGGCAACATTGTAAAAGATGATAGCTGTTAAATCTAATTTCAATACTGTGTGTGCATAACCTCTAACTTGGAGGCATCTAAGCATTCCAGACATGGCCGGTGCATTGTAATTTTTGCATCGTTTCACATTACTCACAAGGTACATTAGATGGACACTGAAGGATGAATTATTCTTTTCAGCAAAACATTTTTGTGGAGTAAGTAAATTTATCTTGCGGGGAGAGTAAAAGGAAGAAATATGGCATTAAAATGTGCAGATCTGAGTTGAACACATCTCTCTCTTACAGGGAAACCATGATTTAAGTGCACTCTATTACTAATGTTTAATAAAAGCCATAATTCAGAATGTCAGGCTGAGGCTGTGTGCATTGAAACTATGATTTGGGGAAAAAATGACATGGACATTTTTCAGTACAGTAGCTCTTCTTTAAGCCATTTGTCTGCAGGCCTAAATTAGCTTTGAAACATACTTTATCTTTTCTAAAAAGGCATTGATACAGCGATTATGTTTTATCAATTAATTTTACCCAGAGCACCGGAGAGGACAGAGGTTCATGGAGCTGGGTGCCTGCCATGCACGCAGGGGCTGCCCGGGAGCGGGCAGCAGGTCACATCACCGCTCTTTTGCCTGCACTTCTGCATCACTCTCAGCTTTGAGGGACCTTGGGAAAGTTTGTGCGTGCACAGACTAAACCTCTGCCTGCCTGCAAGCAATTCTCCCAAAATATTTGCTGTTCAATAGGTGTCTCACCGGCCATGTTTCCGAGGTGGAGAACCCTTGTGCTACCTATACCGTTGCCAGCAGACTGTATATCGCTCTATTAACGTTGGCTCCAAGGGGAATGTGGGATTGACTGATTGATGGAGAAGCAAAGCAGCTATTGCACGTCTCTTCCCTTGACACTTCGCCGACCCAAGCTGGCAGACAGACCTGAGCGGGGCTGACTGCAGGTTGGCCTCCGCTTGCTGTATAGTTGATACCGATTCTTCTGAAAAGGGCAAATATCGAAGACTTTGGTGCTTCTGCTGCAGAGCAAACCCCCAGCAGTACCCGTGCAAGAGCAGAACAGCAATGCCGAGCTTGAAGCTGCGTCCCTGGTCTTGCAGCAGCTTGGCGGGACACCAGCTTGGGAACACAACCGGAGCGCTGCCCTTCTCCGACCACACCACCGCCTCTGAGAGGGTAATTCAGCCAGTGGTGTCCCTCCTGCAGCTCCATTAGGCACGTCGTTAAGGTCTGTGTGTCCCCATCTAGATGTCGTTCAGAGTTATCAGTCCCTCGAGGTCCATTGGACACTTGTCACGTGGGAGTTTCTTGCGCCCAAGCTTGCAAACACAGGCTGTGAAAGTTATACTGGAGCCTGAAGCTGTTCATGGACGTATAGTCGTTAGAAATGCTCCGGATTTTGTTCTGCTTTCTGTTCCTCTACTTCCCCTCAATAAAAGCCTTTTCTAGATTTTAAAAAAATAAATCAGCAGCTTGTCTGATCTCTGCTCTGCACCTTCACATGTGTGCAGTTACCACTGAGCCTGCTCAGCTCCTGCCTCTTGATGCTTTGCTGAATCTTGCCCTGCCTTTAAGCAGGCTGGGGCCAGCTCTCCTGCCTGCTCTGGGCATGCTGCTGCCCACGGCATCCCCGCGGTGATGCCGGCTGCCCGGCACAGCCCTCCCAAGGTGTTGAACCAGCTCTGCAGCCGGCCACAGATTAATCTGCATCTTGACCCGCAGGACAAAAAGTCACCGTGAGTTAAAAAAACCCTCCCCTTTCCCCTCTTCCATTTTCCTTTTCCTGGCGGTGCAGGGTGCTGGGTGCTGCAGGACAGTCGGTCCTGCCTTGGTGGGAGCATGCTGATGCTGGGGGGCCCTCGTGCATCTCCTCAGGCTGCTGCAAACCTGCCAGGGCCTGTCTCACTGCAGCTGCTCCATCCTTGGGAGAGTTATAAACCGGTGTCAGGCTTGCAAGACCTTCCCAAAGTCACATATACAGGTCAGTAACACCTGGATTTAAACCAAGCCAGAGCCCAGCGCAAGCAGTGGAGGGGGCTGGTTTACACCAGCGGAGGATCTGGGCCATTAAATATCACTTTCATTTACAATCCGACCTGCAGCTGGGACATTTATTAGCACAAACCAATTCCCCTCGGGGCAGGCAAAGCCTGGGAGCTCGATGCTGAGCCTGGCCCTCACTGAGCCTCTCCTGGGGAAATGCTACCTGCGAGAAGCTCTCCTCCCAGGCACCCCAGCGCCCGTGATTAAACTCTCCTTAAACTTTAAAGGCATACTTAAATGTGTTTTTATGGCCCCATTACTTTCTCTTTATAACCCGAGGTGAAGGCTGGAATCCTGTCCGAGACATCTTAAAGGTTATATGTACAATTAGCTGGTTCTCATCACGTCCCTTAATATTGCACTTCATAAGCCAAAACAAACCCCCATAAATCAGCCGGATGCCGGCAGCCATACGGAGCGCGGGGGCACCGGCGGGGCGAGGGAACTGCCATCCCTCCCGAATATTAACGGGTGACTCGGCTATGGAGAAAACGGTGCTGGATTAGCTCTGGAACTGTCTCGTGGCGATTTCAGCCGGGATGCAGGCTCCCCTCTCTCGCTCCCTAACCTGCCTGTGATGTTGGGGCAGAGTCAGTAATGACAGATGTGTAAACTTTTGCATGGAGGGATGCCAATATTTTGCATACTTACACAGTGCTGCCATAAATATTAATGCGGTGCTAATATGGGAAGTTCCACCAGCTGTGTCCATTCTCGAGGGATACTTCAACTATTTATATTCGGGGTAATGAGCAAGCTGTTATTATATAATCAGGCTGTTGGAGAAGCCTTTGGAATAAAAGTCTCGCTGAGAATTAGCCAACAACCGGAGCGTGTTTGGAGCCGTGAGACATCACAGATTTAATGATGGAGGGTTTGACAGAGCAGAGGCAGGACAGGAGAAAAATGGGAGAGAAGGAGAAAGGTGCTGAGAGTTAAGCTCCTGAGTAATTAACGCTGATCGGGATGATGAGGGTTTTTTTGCAGTTGTGAGATTGGCTTCTTCCATAGCATCCAGCTTCAGCCCTGGGAGAGGCGCTGGGAAAATATCTGATATTTATCTTTAGCCTTAAAAATGAGTTGTCTGCCAGTGCTGGAGTGGAGATGAGATGCCACTGAGCTCGCGGTTCAGCTTCGAGCTCCCACAGACAGACCCAGCTCCCATAGGAAGGAGGAGGCAGCTCTCCCCGAGTCCAGCTCGGGCTCATATTAAGAAAAATAAGTGAAACACCCCCAAACCCATACAAACACCAAAATTCACCTACTTGCAAACAAAGAAATCCCAAATTTCTTGCACAAAATATTAAGGTCCCAAAGGAGGCGAAAACGAGGAAAGGTCAGCGTTTGCTCAGCGTAATAGCTGCATCCGTGCTGAAAACCACGAGCCAGAACGAACTTTGTTATGCTCCCCTTGCTCCAAGCACAACCTGCTTGCTTTAATCAGAGCTGGAATGATGTTGCTTTCATCTGACTTGAGAATCAGCCCTCTCTTCTCATGTTAAAGCTGGATTTGTGTTGATTTTATTACTGTTTTGGACTCCCACAACACAAATGACTGATGAGCCAAATCTGTGCTGCATCCCTGAATGTATTAGGCTCCTATTGTCTTTTTTTGCATCAAATTTTTGCCTTTTACGAAGCAGACTTCTTCCTCTTTAAAAAAAATGCTGGAGAACAGTTTAGAAGTGATTTAAATCCTCTGTCCCCCTTTTTGGGGAATGATGAATATTTAATTGAGTTGAAGGCGGATAAATGATCATTTTCCTCATCCTATATGGTAGCGAGTAGTAAATTACTTTACCGGGAAACCCAGTTATAATTGCAAAATTGATAACAGAGGTGTGAAAATTTACACATGTGATAATAAAGACTAGCTTCCCATCGTACATTGACATTATATCTTACGAGTTATCTCTTGTGCATGATCTAAATATTTCATATAAGCCAGCAATCAGAGCCTTCAGCTCACCAGGTAAGAAATAACCTGCTTTTATATTTCATATGCGTATATATATTACAAATAACAGCACGTTCTGCATGCACCCACACACCTGCACAGCAGTGCTCCAAGGGTGGGTGTTCGTGTGCCTGAAAACTGATAGAGAAACCCAACATCGTGCTGCAATGCAGAGTTTAGAGGCAGCAGGTCTGGGCGGGGAGGACAGAGCATCATAACCTTGGGCAGACCCAGATTAGAAATTGATATTTGGCATCCCCCGACTCCAGGCTGAGTCCTGGTGAGCTGACAAACAAAAGGGATCTGCCTTCCCCTCTCCATCCTACCAGCTTTTCCTCTGGAAACTGCTGAGTAAAGGGAAGCACAGAACTTCTGCTCAAATTTGGCAGGGGCCGTAGTGCTGGGGCTGGCGGGCAGCGTGCAGGCAGGTGCCCTGAGAGCGCTTCGGGGTCCTACTCGTGGCTCGGGACCCCTTGGAGGCTGGCACGCTGCTACCACATGCTAAAGAAGCGATGCTCGGCTGGTAATTAACCACTGCAATCAGCAGAGCTCTCAGCAGAGCACGCAGAAATGAACCCTGTACAGATTGAAATTAATACCGAGCAACCTAATGGGCGGAGGTGCGCTCGCCAGTATTAACCTAAGAGGAAATCAAACCCTTTATATAAAGCTTTTGGCAGCAGGAATCGCCCCTTTAATATCCAGCGAGGGTCTTGATGCTAACTCTGAATTAATCCATAATTTGGGAAGATTTCCTCAAGGACAAGGCTTTTTTGCCAAATTTGGTTGCATTGGATGCAAAAAGGGCTGGACGTTACCGGGGGTCTCCTCGTGGAGTAGGGCTGCGGCTGGGGCTGGCGGCAGGTACAGTCATTAAGCCACAGGGATTAGAGCCTTCAGCCTGAATCTGAGTCTAATCCATTACCCCCTTCACAGGGTATCGCTAGGAACTGGAGCTAATACCCTCCATTTAGACTAAAAGAGATGGTCTGTTTTAAAAAGTTTGTTCTGGTTAACAGCGCTGTATTCAAGATTTCTGTTACAGAGGTGCCAAAGCCATAAAATACATAAATTGCCTCTTTCTCCTCATTTTAGCATGTCATTTCATGCTTTTATATAGATATATATTTTATTATCCACTCTGTTTCTTAAGATATCATTGCTTTTATCTTGGCCAGTTTCTTAAAGATAATTATATGGAAGTTCCCGTGCTTCCTCCAAGATTGCAATTGGCTGAGCTGGATGAGAACATTATGTTAACAAGAACATATTTTGCTGTACATGAGACAATCTTTTTTTGGGGGGGAAGCAGTGAATAATCTTCCTTCTCTTTTTCTCCCTTCAGATATTTTTCTTGAAGCTCATTTCGGTAGCAAGACATCTTCAGCTTCCCCTAGACTAAAGCAAGAGACAAGATGCAAGAGCCATTGATTCACCTTAGGGAATACTTTGGAGAGATCAAAAAGTGCTCATGTGCAAGCTGTTTCCTGTGGGAGGAGCATGGCAGCACAATCAATCCATGAATGCATTGTAAAATCAATGCTCTGTATAATTAGGGCACTCCAAGGGTAAAAAAAAAAAAAGGTAAAAAAAAAGAAGGTAAAAAAAAAAAAAAAAAGGGAAAAAAAGGAAAAAAAAAAAAGAGAAGATCTTCAGTGCATAACGAGACTCTTGAAGGCCGGAGAACTCACAAGCCCCTGAACAAACAGATTTTAAGTCCATTTCAGAGGCAGTGAGGGAAGATCTTGGGGGATTGATGCAAAAACCTGTTATCTTGGTGCTGGTTGCAGAATGCCGAGAGCTCTGGGATGCTGATCACACGTGAGACGACCTCCTCGGTTCTCAGCTGGGACAGCCGGCGTTTCGGCACCCTGACCGCCACCAACTTGTTTGCTTTCGGCTGCCGGTGGGAAATCATTCTGATGGCAAACCCCTTTGGCAGCCGTGAGAGATGAGTTTCGGCACCCTGACCGCCACCAACCTGTTTGCTTTTGGCTGCCGGCGGGAAATCATTTTGATGGCAAACGCTGTTGGCAGCCATGAGAGATGGTTTGGGAGGAAATATATGCCCAGAAACCACCTTGGCTGTGTGTGGGGTGGCCAGGATCAGACCTCCACGTGCAAATCCAATCCTCCCCCTGCAATGGCAGCGGTGGTGGAGATCCTCCCTGTACCATTTGCATCCCCAGCAGCGCAGAAAGGCTCTGGCCTCAAGATTATTTTTGCATTTAAATATTTCCAATCATTTCTCAGGGACTGAACGAAGCCGGATCATAATTCCCAGCTAAACACAAATGTTAACTATAGATCATGAAAATACAGCGGGGCATAAATAGTTTTCTTTTATATGGCACTAAATTATAAGCGGAGCCAATTAAGTTAGAAGGCAAAAATTCCTTCAAATTAGCAGCCACTTTTGCAAGGTCTTGGTGAAAGCAGTAACAGGTTTTTGCCTGAAAAATCTGCTTTTTGGGGTACGGGGAGTCTGTCACAGGCTGCCGGCCCTGCCGGAGCACGCCGCAGCTCTTTAACAAAGCTTGGCTTGACAATTCGGGCTTTTAAATTTAAAGGCTAAGCCACCCTTCAGCCTGATTTTTAATTATTCAATGCTAAAAGATCTCTGAAGATCCAACTCGCCCCCAAAGATCATCTCCAGAAATTAGACTCCGAAGCAGGAGGGGGCAAAAACCCAAACAAATACTCTGCCTGGAGTGGCCACCGTGCCGGTTAACGTTCCTCAGATGGGTCATTAGGTCTTTTATGGGTTGTCAGCATGGAGAACCGCTCCTGGTTCCAGGGCAAAGAAAACTACTTCATATTAAAATACATGACTCTTGTGGGACACGGCACTTTCACAGGGCTGCCCGCGAATTTGGCAAGAGCCCTGAAGTTGAGAAAGACAGATAACCCTGCAAATCAGAAAAGGCAGGTTTTCATCAATAGAAAATTACAGATCCCTGGTGAGAACTCCCATCATTATCTATCAAGAAATAAATTGGCCTGAGTTCTCTTAACTGGTTCATCTGCCGGGATCTCACGGTGGGAAGGACCTTTGCCTTCCGACCAGCCACCAGTTCGCTGGGTGTTCTAATTGCTTGTAAGAACAACTATTGCTAGAACAATGGTAAAGCTGCTTATGCCCCAGTTTCAAAGAAAAGTGGTTTTTTTGAAGGCTTCATTGGCCTGGAGTGCTCTGACCGGTGGCACAGGTGGGAAGGGAGAGGTTCCTGCAGGGAAGAGGTGCAGAGGTGTATCCCAATCTGCCCCCATAAATCTGTGGTTAGAGCAATCTCCATGCGTATGAAACAATCTCCAGGAGCAACGCTCGGTGTCAGAGCTTTGTTTTCAGATGAGGATGAGAAACATCCTCAGGGGGTTGAGAAACACCCCGGCAGGGCCGCGGGCCAGCTTCGCTGCAGCAGCTTTGACTCTTTAAATCCAACCTTTGGAAAATGCACGGAGCTACCCCAAATAAAATACCCAGGAATGTGGAAGGTAAGTGTCCCCTTTCCTTTAGGACGCATAGGGCGCGCTAGCATGTGTGATAACAAGGACGAGGTTTGTCGGCAGAGCCCGTGGCCATCGCCCAGCTGACAGCACATGGACAAGGACAACTCTGCAGAAACAGTGCTGGGGCTCTGTTGGCAGGAGAAAGCCGGCATGCCAAAAGGATTAATTATGCCCCCCAAATAAATGTAAGGGTACAGCTGGAGAAAAGTACCACCGGGAGGATTTCCGGCACCGAGCTGTGCGCTCACGGGCCAGAGCAAACAGGAGAGGGGGATCATACGTGAAACATCGCTGCTATTAAAAGCAGGTGTTTAATATCCTCGTCCGGCGAAAGGCGGCGGGGGGGG
>NW_008794731.1:1904911-1961882 GCF_000699145.1 Aptenodytes forsteri | reverse complement strand
CTCCGGCACCGGCTGCGCGGTGCCGGCAGCGACTGAGGGATTCATTAGGAGAAGATGAATCCTCGCCGATCCATACGGATCCTCTCTCATGCCCCGTCTATGCCGGGCGGATGCTGCTGTGTGCTTCTATTTGCTATCAGTCCTGGGGAAAAAGACAAAAAAAAAAAAAAAAGGAAAGGAAAAAAAAGATGATATACAGAAAAAAAAAAAGCCCTTAGGCCACTGGTGCACTATGTGAGAGGGAAACATCGTGTATGCTAATTGGCTTCAGGTACTTACAGCAAGATTGAGACTTGTAGCGTTGCCACAGCTTGTTGGAAATTCCTCCGATAAGCTGACAGATGAATGTGTCTCTCTCATGGAGAGGTGAGAGAGCAGCAAAATACTTCCAAGAGCACAGGCAGCGAAGCAGAGCTATTTCAGGCATGTCAACACGCCGGGGTGGTGAGAACGCTGACCACTCACTGCGGGAAGGATGGGGGGAGAGAGGGAAGAGAAGGGGGGAAAGCAGCGGGCAGGCACGAAATGCTGATCTGCTGGCCACGTCCTGCCACCCGCACACTGAGAAGCAGCTTTTTGTATGAAGAGCTCCATCAATTTGAATTAGTGCTTGTAAAGCAAGGTGGGGGCGAGCAGCAATAACTCTGCCAGAATCTGGCCCGTAGTGTTTCATACACAGGAGCACGGCCAGAAAAGATGCAAGCTGAGATTAATGTCCCGGCAAAGCTTATTGTTGGGGCTTCCTTAAGCCATAAACCAACCTGGCTGGTTTTTTTTTGGGTTTTTTTTACAAGTTTGAGAATTAATCTTGCTCATTACCATGGGCAGGGTTCATCTCTCCAAGGTCCCCAGCCCCGCTGTTTGGGTGATGCTGGGGGAGCTCCCTGGGCACTGAGCCCTGCAGGGCGGCAGTGGGCAAGGCAGAGCCGTGCTGAGGCTTCCCCCCGAGCACCCACCCTTCAGCACAGACATCTACCTCCCCTCTGCGCTGTGAAAAATGAGAAGAAAAGCCTTGAGGCACGGGGGCCTCACGCATCTTTCACCAGAGACTTACACAGCTGGCACAAATGCCGACGCTCTGCCGGAGCAACACTCTGTCCTAAAAAAACCACCAGACCCCGCAGTTCACTCGGTCTATTCCAAAAGCTGGGAATAAACCCTGCAGGAGCGCAAAGTCGGTGTCTTCACCACCGCTTCAGCTGCCTCTGGCTGCCCGACCGGTTCTTGGGCCTCCCTCCACTTGCAAAGACTTGAGAGTAATTTCTGATGGTAGTTGCCGTTCAAGACTTTTTGCATGATATTTGGGGTCATTTCTGAAGCTTTTAATTTGACTCATTTGGTATCTTTGAGTAGGGACGCGTGGCTGAAGTAGTGTCTGCTCCCAGCCATCAGCCATGCCTGACGCTGGCTGTGGATCCCTCCTCCCCATCCATACCAGAGTTGCACTGAGCCCTGGGTATTGCTCGGGTCAAACAACGTTGCTTCTTCTCTCCATCTACCTGAACGCATTTGCACGAGTGATTTCCCGCCAGTTTTGAGTGTGCAAGAAAAATACTGAGCCCCCAGTTTCTAGATCTGGGTTCAGCTCCTCACCCTCTGAGAAAATTCTGCATCTGACCTTGAGCAAGGTCACTTTCTACTTCTGTGCCTCAGTTCCCCCATCAATAAAATGGGCTTAATAATACTTCCTTTCTCCAAATTTAAGTTTTCCTCACTATGTCTAGTTTTCTGTCTCTTGCCCACATCTGCACGCTGTGGATCCGATGGGACTCTTAATTTAATGAGCACAAGAGAGCCTATTATTATAACCTTCATGCCGTAGCTCCGTCTTTATCTCTGTCTGCTATTTGCTGTGGGAAATATCTCAGCTTTCTCTTTTCAATTGCCATTAGCAATCGCAGCAGCTGTGGTACAGGACCCAGGGATTTTCAGCTGAAGTCTAAATGCAGTTGACAACTGTATGAATCTTATAGCCAATGTAAGTAGCTAATGCAAATATCAACATTGTAGTAAGAAACACTCAGAAGCAGTAAGTGACTGATAGAAAAGTGATTATATGGACTTTATGTTGAAAAGTAAATATTTACTCTCCAGCATTGACAGATGCCTCAAGCACCATAGATCTAAAAAAGGCATTGATTCACCCTCCTCCAGCCTCTCTTATCTCCTACTTATGAAAATATCTGGCAAATAGTACATCATCTGCTTCCTCCATAGCCCAAGTGCCTCAGAGCAGCCACTCGGGTAATTTGTTTGGTATCCAACAGTGCAATAGTTAATTGTAGTGCTCGCAGTATCGCGTGCAGGGCTCTGCCGTAGCCTCCTGAAACGCAGTCATCCAGTGATGCTCCTGCTTCGCCAATGCGGAGCTCAGACTGTGGGCCAGCTCCTGCCCCACTCGACATCCACCCATGCATTAAAAAGGAAAAAAAAAAAAAGGTTTTCATCTGCAAGAAATTTTATCCCTTGAAGAAGAAGTAGAAAAGAAAACAACCTGGGAAAATGCTGAAAATATCTGGCAAATAGTACATCATCTGCTTCCTCCATAGCCCAAGTGCCTCACACTCGGCACTCGGGTAATTTGTTTGGTATCCAACAGTGCAATAGTTAATTGTAGTGTATCGCGTGCAGGGCTCTGCCGTAGCCTCCTGAAACGCAGTCATCCAGTGATGCTCCTGCTTCGCCAATGCGGAGCTCAGACTGTGGGCCAGCTCCTGCCCCACTCGACATCCACCCATGCATTAAAAAGGAAAAAAAAAAAAAGGTTTTCATCTGCAAGAAATTTTATCCCTTGAAGAAGAAGTAGAAAAGAAAACAACCTGGGAAAATGCGACTGTGCTCTTTAAGAGCAGACTGGCGGTCGGTGGCTCCCTGTGCCGCTCTCCTCTTTGCCCTCCTGGAATTGCCTTGAAATAAATGAAGTTGAGCCACTCGGAGGCTGTCAAGTTTGTAGGACCTCCTTGGCAATCAATTTAACCTCCTGGAATCATTTTTTTCTGCTGCTTGAAGTTGCTGAGTCAGTGATGGGTGTCCAGGGGCTGCCTGCAAAGCTGGTCCCGGTCCCTCTTCCCCAAGGAGCAACCCAGGGACTTCTCTCCCGTGCAGAACTGCCGGCGGATAAGGCACCTCGTGCTGCTCCTCCGCCTCGCTATCTTTGGAAGGGACACTCGCAGATGCTGTGTTTTAAAATGACCCGTGTGTGAACGCACTGTCAGCAGCCGGGAGGTGGGACACCCTTTGGGGGCAGCTGTGGCTGCGTACACTGAGTGTAAACCAGCTTCAGCCTTCCTGCTCCACTCAAGGGGCAGGGAAAGTCCTTTGGGATGCAGTGGAGCAGCCATTTTAGCTTTCCATTGACTCTGAAAGAGAGAAACACACTGTGCTCCCTCACTTTTGTCCCCTTTTGGGGCTCGCCTGTCTTTAGAAGAACCGTTTTAGCTGCAGGTGGCATTGGTTGACATTGGCAGGGTACGTTCACGCATGCAGCCGGTAAGGGCATCCCTCCCACCCATCGGAGCTTCGCTGCGCTTCACACTGCAGCAGCTTTCTCTCTATAGTTGATAATTACTCACCTCAGAAATAAATAATCAGGAAGTGGAGGCTATAGAGAGTCGTTCACAGAAGAAGGGAACCAAGAGCACTTTGTCTGTCTCTCCTACAGAGCCTCCACATCGGCTGGAGGGATCTGCCCAACCAGCTATCTGAATGTTGTGCTCAGTAATTACTAACTACATGAATGTTTCTCTTTTATTTTATTTTGCCTCATGATAATTAAGTGTGAGAGCCTTGTTTAGCAGCCTCTCACTCTGTGCTGCTCCCAGTTGTTTTCCTAACTGGAACAGAGGATGGGAACTGCCTTGAAATGATGCAACCCAGTAAGATGCCACCCAGCAAGGACATTATACCCTGAGAAAAGCGATCCAGCCTGAAAAATCCTCCAGATTAAGCCCAAAAGTCAGCTGCAGTGTAAGACTTTCTTCCAGGGGTTTCACCTAGAAGTGTGTTTAAAAGAAGAGGAATAAGAAACACATTTGCCAAGTTCATAAAACTGCGACCTTGAGACATAGGTCACCAAGACATCACTGGCTTTGACAATAGGGTCGTGGCACAAGGGGACAACCACAGTGACTTGGAAATGAACCTTTGATGAGATAAGACATTTCAAGGAGAGATTTGCTGGTAACAGGGGGTTTGGGTGTTTGCAACACTTGGATTCTGCTTTTGCTTTCATGAGAGCACCTAAAGCCAATGGAGTAAATGAAGTTATAGGTGTTCTGCATCTGTATCGGTGGCTCATTGCATCCAAATTGTGCAGTGAATCAGGGCTGGGTCTTGCTATGTCCTGCACCCATGTTATTTGCAGACTGCCTGTCCCTATTGCTCTCCTCCTCCATCAAGTCCCGCTGCCTGCATGCAGGAAAATAACTCCAGGGACTTTGATAAGATTATTCCCATGAATGAGGCAGGCGAGATGGGACACCCCTCTTGCAAAGCCAGTGCTTTTGCCCCTCTTTCTTTTGTAGGTGCCTACAATCAGGCTGGAAGAGCATGGCCCAACACAGATGTGTTTTTAAAGTTTTAGTCATCAGAGCAGAGAGGTATGTGGATGGAGAATATTTTCTTCATATAGCTAAAATTCAGGTTTCTTTTATTTCTTTTTTTTTCATTCTTCATGTGATGCCAGCAGCTCAGAGAGCTGCTGCCTGCAGTCTTAGGTGTGCATTAGCTTCCATTTGATTGCTGTACAGCAACTCTTCTTATCTTTGAAAATTAACCATTTCATAAGCACAGAGGAGGTGTCTCGCAACGTGAGCGTAATGCACCAGGCATTGCACCAAAGACTGCAGAGTGCACCACTCTTTCAGTCAATGCTGAGTCTTTGACACCTAAAAGAAAAAGTATATTCCAGCCCTGTCAGATGTACAGAGCAATTATGCAAAACTGTCTTTAAGAAGATATTATTCTCAGGACTTTCTTTTTTTTTTTGGTGAGAGGCAGTATTTCACAAAGATCCTCACCTTTTCTTTGTTATATAATTCAGTGTCACTTACAGTAAATTATTTTTGTGCAGTTTCATTATCACATCTATGTAAATTCTGCTGCTCTCCAGTAAAGTATCCTCAGAATTTAAGATGCAAAATGATGTTGTTAAGATAGGGTATAAGATAAAACAAAGGAAAGGCAAGCAAGGTGGTTCCTTTCTCTGCATTGACTGCATGGATGTTAATGAGAGTCATCTCCATGTACAGGTCTAGCATCTGGTTGCTATATTTATTTTAATTGTAGATTTTTTCTTTTCAGGGAGAAATCCAAATCCCATTTGTACTGTCTTATGCCACAACCCCCTGCAAATTTGGAATAAATCTATAGACGAAACATCCATGTGTTTTTTAATTGCTCCCTTCCCACTAACTAAATATTGCGGGATGTTTTAGGGTGAGATATGAACTTTCCAGCTTCATCTCTTTTCCACTCCCGTATTGTCCTAGCTGCCTGCTGTTGACTCCTTGTAGGTCATTTCGAGCAACATAAGCAAGACAAGCAAACAGCAAAATTGCAAGATGCAAATGCCCTTCATTTTTGGCTTTGAGTCAAAAAATAATAAGTTGACAATAACCCTGCCAGAATATGCAGCAAGGGTGACTGCATATTTCTTCCTGCTAGCGTGACAGTACAAGGGAGTTGGGCACTGGGAAGAGACAAGCCTGTGTTCCCTGGGTGCTGCAGCATGTGCCTTGTCTCAGGTTTTAAAGGTTTTTTTGGATAAAGCATAAATGATTCCACACAGCCAGCAGCTTGTTTTCCCTTCTTCAGCAGAAAAAGTAGGGAAAAAAAAAAGAAAAAAACCGAAAAAGTAGGGAAAAAAAAAAGAAAAAAAAAAAGGCGATTTACAGTTATGTTAAAATAATACTAAATGAAGCACAACTGGTTTTTTAAAAGCTGCTGCGGATGTAGGGAAGAAATGCTTTTCTGGGTGATGCCTCTGGTGAAGATGCGAGGGCAGCTGGGGACCCACAGAGGTTGGAGCTGAGAGCCCAAGCCTGCTTTGCTGTCCCTACCCCACCACTGTGCTCTGAAACACCACCCAGGCATCTCACGGGTCCCCAAATACTGCATAGTGGAGTCCTCTGTATCAGCACACAGGGTTTTGCGCCTCAGGACAAACTCTGTTCCTGCTGTCAGTCTTGGGTCTCTTCGTTACCTCTGCATTTCCTCCACTATCCCTTTGCAGGCAGCTGGTCCGGCTCCGCTGCTGACCTGACTCAGGCTTTCCTTCCTTTCCGAGCCTCCCCGTCTCCAGCCATCCTTCTATAAATGCTCTTCAAACATCACCCCTTTCTCCCATCTCTTGTTTCTCAAAAGTTTTTAAAAATTTAATAACTTGCATTAGCATCCTTGGAGCCGAAGGGTTTGAGGTGGCTCCTCCGGTGTCCTCCCTTCTCTCCAGAGAGCCACAGCTTCCCACCGCTGCCAGTCCCTTGGCACCAGGCATGGGCAGATGCTGACTGCCACGCTGCTGTGCTGCCCGCTGCAACGACGATGGGGACATCCTCATGGTGTCAATAAACTAAATAATTACATTGACTCCTGGAGCCTTTGGAGGTCAAGCTCTGGGACTCAGCAACCATCTCAAGAGCTTGAGTTGAAAGTATTGGGATGCTGCTACTATATTGCACACAAGAGGAAGAAGCAATGAAGTCTGGCCATGGAGGGATACTCATCTTCCAGAATTCAGATTTCTCCCAGCTAAGCCCATCTCTTATTTAGCTTAGGTCCAGCTCCAGCGCCGGAGGCTCTTCATCTCCAGCTGGGAGGAGACAGTGGAGAAGAATCCTGCAGTGAGTAGCACTTTGGGAGTTTGTGATAGGTGCCGTCTACCTCATTACTGAACAATGAACTTTATTGTTCCCTCTGTTCTATTGATTTTTATGTCTCCAAAGCATGCTGGTGAACTCTGAAATGAATATCTGTCAGAGGAGGAGGACCACTGCTGCTGATCTGCTTCTTTGAAGTGAATGTCCATGGATCAAGTCCTGCGGTGCCGTTGCTGCCGCGTCTCTGTGAGGGGAGGGCTTCCCCAGCGCCTCCCCAGGGGGTTGGCAGGGGCTGAGGGCTAAAAGTGTGATGGAGGTTTGTCTTTCCTGTGCCCTGTTCCTGGTTCTGCACCCGGGCTGAGAGAAGGATGTACCTACCTACGGATCTGGTGGGGAGGGCTGCTCTGCAACCTCTCTGCTGGAAAAAGGCAGTGTTTTGGCCAATATCCATGAAATTCAGCATGGACGTTCTCAAACTAGCTTGGCTTAGAGATCAAGGCTCCATCAATAAGGTCTTTGTTGCAAACTCCAGCCTGGGGCAGTGCCATGCCTGGCAGCCCCCCTCCATGGGCTGAGCACTGGGAGGGGACCCCACATCTCCACGACACTCTCCCCCAGATGCTCATGTCCTCAGCGTGCAGCCACCCTGCCTGCAACGCTAGATTAAATATATGTATTATTTGTTTCATGTTTGTATATAGCCCTCAAGTGGGGAAGCATTTGCCCTGCAGTCTACTTATATATCTGGGAACTTCACAATTAGTTAATATTTTATGCATAATTCATAAAATTATACTACATTTTCTGGGAATAATTAGCTGACTCTGTACCTCTAATGAACTGCAGGTTCAGCTATGACAAATACATTGGGCGACTCCAAGGGATAGCAACACGCAGGCGCCTTTAAGCAAAGTTCAAGCAGCTCCTAAATTAACCAAAGCAAATCCCCGAAGGTGCAGTATTCATGCACTGAAGCAAGAAGGGAGGGCTCTCGTCTCACAAGTCTCGTCAGCCATCACAGCCCAAGAAGCAAGAGAGAGAAAATAAGAGTTATTTACCTTTTGCTAGCTGGGAGCTGGGCAGCTCAGGTGAGACTTTCCTCCTTTTCCTTTAGTTGGATTATTGCGTGGAGCCATCACGGAAATGATCCCTGGTGTGGAAACACCGGGATGAAAATGGGTATGATTAGCACCAAGGTTTTCAGGCTTAAATTGCAAACTTTTCTTAAAATTCCAGTCTGAATTGGAGGAAAATTAAACCCATTTGAGCTGTTTTGGTTTTTAAGGTAGGAAGTGAGCGATTTTGTCAAAATGCTTATTTCCACAGCAGGTCAGCAGGTCTCCGGCCTTCGCGGGCGCAGGGCTGTCTTCTCCCAGGGGGCCCAGCCCCAGCACCAAGCCCCTTTGGGGCTGTCAACAGAGGCAAAGCCGGCTTTGCTTTGGCGGTAGCTATGCACCCAAAAGTTGAAAATTTGGGTGCTGGGTGAGCAATGCCTGCCGTGACACAGGAGACAGCCTTTTCCTCTCGCCTCTCACTTTCAGGCTGAATAACTGATGCAAACTCTGGAGCAAAGCCAGCACCTCCAGGATGCTCTCAGCACCCGGCCGCTGCCTGCTCCCGGGCAGGGACCCTTGCTCCGTTGGCATTCGCTTACGGCATTAAATACAGAGCAGTGATCCCAAAGCAGGAGAGCATCTTCCCCTGCCCCGCTCAGCCTGGCTGCTCCGTCTGACCCGGCATCAGTGCTACAACCAGGTGGCATGATGCTGGATGCCGGCAGCATCTCCAGGGCACACGCTTCTCCTCCCAGCTCCCCAGCTGCCTCCTGCTCATGGATGTGGGCAGAAACGAGCTACTCACTGAAGATGACCTCAGAAACCTGGAGATCTAATACACTACCAGTAGTCTAAAATATTAAATTTTCCCTAGACAGCATGCTCTCTGAATGAGGAGGCAAGGCGAGCCCGTCCCGCAGCAGGCAGCCACGCTGCTGGGGCATACATATCCACCACCAGTAATTGACTTTAAGTGGAGGGCTGCAAACTGGTAAGTATATTAACTTTATGTGCCTCTCTGACATTTTAAAAAAAATTAGATTTTCGACTCTGTCGTAGGTACAAAGGAAGACACAGAGAAAAGCTGCGCGTGTCAGGGGGTGAGCACATTAAGGCAGACGATGATGACACCTGTCTGGTTGAGTTTAGGCTGACAAAATTCAGCAGAGAGACCTCGGCGGAGGGAAGAGGATGCTTGGGAGAAGCAGTGCTGGCAGGGCCCTCCTCAGAAGCATACCTCATTTTTTTTAATTAGGTT
Organism: Aptenodytes forsteri; assembly: GCF_000699145.1. NCBI lineage: Eukaryota > Metazoa > Chordata > Aves > Sphenisciformes > Spheniscidae > Aptenodytes > Aptenodytes forsteri. Next base: position 1,952,754 of record NW_008794731.1, on the reverse strand, counting down.
GTAACTCAATTACAAATGCAAGGCTCTTCATTCCTGACAAGTTTTCCATAATCTTAATTTGATCTCATGTCAGAAGGGTACCTTCCTCTGATAACCAAGCCCAGCTAAGAGTTTAACTAGAATAATAGCTGATTAAAAGGGGTTAATAGATACACCTCAAACAGAAGTAAATTAATGGGAGACGCTGTCTGTTGGCTAATGGGATCAGAACAGTATTTGTTTAGTTTATGAATGATTAATCTCCCTCTCTCGGCATTCCTCAGATGCTAATTGCACTTAGGGAGCCCGTGTTTGTTTTTACAAGAGTTGGAGGTGGCAGAAGGAAGGCGATGGTTGGCCCAAAGGGGAGCTCGTTCACCCGGCGTAATGGGCTCTTGGCACAGCCAGGGGGAATACCGGTAAAACCGCGCTAAACCAGACCTGACCCCAAACGTGTGAAACTCTTGAATTAAAGATATTATTAAAGTCATTTGGGGTATTTTACGAGAAAAATTGTAAAGTGCACAAATGCACCGAGTGCTGAGGCTCGTCTCACCCTCCTGCCTGGACAACAGGGGAATTTCACATCACAAAAATACTTGGATTTTTCCCTGTAGAAATACTCCAGACTGATCACAGAAAAGCTAAAAGAAAGGCCAAAGGAGGGAAACCACTTCTCATGGCAACTTTTGCATTTGACAAGTCAAAGCAGGAGAGCAGAAGCATTTGTCAGAAGCGCTGGGAGGGAAGCAGTAATTGCCTGGAAGCAGCCACAGATGCGGGGCTCACTCCAGCTGCTGCTGCATCTCTAAGAGGTAACCAAATCATTTTCCTCTCTACACGCTTGTCAGCATTTTAATCCTCCATTATCTTTGTACCTAACAACACAAATGTGCTATCTCAGCCATACTGTGAATTTACTAGTGAACAAACCATTTTAAACCAAAAAAAAAAAAAAGGTTTTTAATCCCAAGTTTAGCAAGCATGAGGCATTTTCTAAATAAAGCCCTGCCAAGCAGGGGCCCGATTCGGCAAGGTACCAAGGCACATGGCACCAAAGTCAGCTGGCACCGCCCAGCTCAAACTTTTAGCATGTTTGCAAAGGGCTTATTGAATTTGGAGCCAGGAGGAGCAGTTTTGGAAGGCAGGTACCCGTCCCGAGTGCAGCATCCTTGCAGTGATGGGTCAAATTATCTTTGAAGCTATGGCAGTCATTTGCAGAGATCAAGGTACCTGGGCTCACCAAATTACTGACCTGTGATAAAGGCCAGTTCATTGTTCAGTTTAGTTTTAAATGTCGCAGGTGATGATGGCGTATGACTTTATGGATGATTAGGGCTCATTGATGAGAATATTTGTGTAGTGGAGAGGAAGACTGGGGTGCTCAGTCTGTGTACATGGTCTTCCAGTCCTTGATTTTACCAAGGAATGGATGTTTGAAAGACACGAGGAACACTGGGCAGACCAAGCCAACACCACTTCTGCACAAGACCTTTTTTTAAGTTTGGGATGAATTGAAATGATCTGAGGGGAATCTCATTTTAACCTCAAAATTCTGCTGTTACCAGAATTGCATGCTAAGAAACAGGATGCTCCTTTACTATTCTCCATAAATAACGTTACTTTGTACTGTTCCCAGGTATTTCATTCATCACTGTATCATATAGAAAGCCTGAGCTGAATAAAACCTTCATGAAAGAAGATGAGAAGACGCACTCTGCCTTATAGATTATTTTACAGTTACTGGAGCCATTCGTTTTCCCTGCGTGCTTTCCACAAATGTGGAAAATAAACCATATACCAGGAGGTGTGACTTCTACTTTTTGCCAAACAGCATTGAAATAAATTCCCTATTAAGGGAGTCACCTAGAAATATTGGTTTTAATAATAAATTACTGGATTATTGGCTTTCCAGCTTGACAGTGCAAGCAGCACTCTCCGAGGCTGGGGGAAGCTCTAGCAAGGCAGGTTTTGGCCGAGGTCTGACGGGGGGCTCAGAGCAGGGGCAGGGTGCGGGTACAAAGCTGCGAGAGCCTTTGCAAAGCCTGGTGGGGGGTCCAGGCATTGCTTGTTGCTGGAATATGGGAGCAGATGGGAAGTGGAGAAGCACCAGAGCATTTATGAAACACCCCCATGTATCACCTTCCCGAGCCATTTGATCCCCCAAGCTACGAGTATTCATTATCCAAACCAAACTCCAGCTGAGGTCTCCTGAGACCTTATGGCAAAATTGCTGGCCACAATGTTTATAAACCCAACGAGATGCTTACGAGGACGTGAAGGATGTACAGACGCGGCATCCAGCCAGCTCACCCCTGCACCCTCACATCTGCAGGGATTATTGCCTGCCTCTGCCCTGCAGAGGACCTTGTGCCTGGAGGTAGAAGCACATATGGGTGCAGGTATGGAGTGGTTGTGCAAAAGGGACAGAGACTGTGCTAAACCCTTCTTCAAAAACTATTAAACTCACCCAAAGGCAATGCTGGAAGAGCGGGTTAGACGTGGTGACACGTCTCGCATGCAGCGGCTGAGCTTTGGGACCCCACGGATGGTGGCCAGGGGGAAGCCCGAGGCAATGGGTGTTTCTCATAAGGGGTTGGTTGAGTAAGTGGTGCCCTCCAGCCCTTGTTCCCTGTGCTGGAGGCCCATATCTGCAGCTGAAACCCCTTTTTGTACAGCCCAGAGCAGGCTCCCGGGCAGCAGTTTGAAAATATTCTGGCTTTTGCAGGTGCTTACAGCTGCAGGTAGGTGCCTAGCAAGATATTCAGAAGTGCCTAGGCATGTAAAGCACCTCATTCCCAGTGCAAATGCCACCAGGTGTCTGCCTGCATCATTAGGTGCCTAATTGCCCCTGAAACCTGACTCCTGGAAGTAGGGCAGCTGCTGCCAGCGGCACCCCAGCACCGAGCGTGGTGCCGAGCCGGCTGCACCGCGGCGGAGGTCCCGTGGGACACCGCGGCCCTCGGCCCCGTTCCTGCACCCTGGTGCCCGGCAGGCTTCTCCCTGCCTCAGTTTCCTCACGCAGCAGCTAAATTATTCGCATGCCTTTGGGAAGTCCTTTGAGATCTCCCGCTGACAAGCCGTGTCGGAGAGAGAGGTGGTACCAAAGGGCTGATTATTGCAGTTATTGCTAAAAAACCCCCTTTACCTGCGAACCTAGAGCACAGCATGGCACCGACTTCTAAGAATTGGGAGCAGGGTTAAAAACACATCCCAGCAGAGGATGGCAGGAGCTGCCCTTTGACTATCCGTATTTCCAACTTGTCCTTGCACAGAGGGGCTACAAGGCGAGGAAGTTTTTGCTTCTTGTGCAGTGACAAATGGCCTGGCCAGGTAACAAATTCCAGGCTGGAATATGCCTCCTCAGCAGCCCAACAACGTGTGATTGCAGTGGGCATTGCATTAATTCGTGAAATGTTGTTTTTAAATTGGTTTTACAGTTCACTGGGAGTGTGAGGCTGCAGCCTCAATAGCAAGTGCTGCTCGCTCACGATCAGAGGAAATAATGGCAGAAACTGGTCTCTGCTGCTGACCCCCAAGGCTGGGCCTGGCAGCAAGGAGCAGGGACCAAGTCACGTGTGAGTTAATACATATATACTGTGAGCAAAGAGCATGCTGTATGCAATCATGAAAAAATACACAAGTGCATGCAACTTAGTCACTGAAAATTAGTCCTGCTAAATTCTTTGCTCCCATTGTCTGAATTTCACTTGTATGCAATGCTGCAAGATGGGACTTTGTTTCCAAAAGTGCGAGGCAGAAACCATGCCCAGGGTCGAAATAGCGATTAAAGGATGCTGAGCTGCTGTGCTGGAGTGCAGTGGGGGGGCCTGGTCCTCAGTGCTGGTGGGGGCAGCGCCTGCTCTCAGACCAACTTGTTGGCTCAGGGGGGTGCCGGGAGCTGCAGGGATCGGTCAGAGCTCAAGGACCTGAACCGAAGCCATGGAAAGTCCTTCTGACTTAGAGGAGTTAAGCACCATCCATGAGCAACCTAATTGTCAAATCAAAGAAATGACCCAAATGGCACAAACTCCACCATACACTTATGCACAAACCCTGGAGACTCCAGTTAACTCCTCTCCTGTCTGAAGGAAAGGCCCTTTACCTGCTGATCAAGTACATGTTTGCTCTGGTTAAGTGTTAATGCAGGTTTAGCAGCTGCCAGGCTCAGGAGCAAGCCCTCGCTGCCCACGTGTACCATCACCATCCCCTGGACCACAGGGCGAGCTGGTCCCTGCCGTGTCCTGCTATTGAATCCCATCAGGTTAAAGCGTGGTCACACATCAGATGTGCCTGCAAAACCCAACAGCTTCCTACCCCACAGATCTGCATGTTCATCCTCAGATCTGCCGACTTTAGGGATAAAATATGTCCCTTACTATATTTTGCCCCTGTTAGCACAGCATAGCCACCGCAGCAGTGATTTCAGGGCAGGAGCTGCGTCCCTTCACATCACTGTGTCCCACTGATGGGACAAGCTATGGCTCCTCTTCACCCCCAAAGCCCGGGGTGAGCTTGCTGAGCTGCCGGCCAGAAAACAAGCAAGCAAAGAAAAAAAAAATCCCAGACAAACAAAAAGAAAGAAACTAAACCCCTTCATTTCTGTCGTGGTTTTTTTTTTTTTTTTAACCTGGAAAATGAACTGGAGCCTGTAAGCCCAGAATCCCACAAGGGTAGTAACGGCAAGTCACTTTTCGGAGTGTAATCACACTTGGAGAGACAAATATCTGCAGCATGTCTGCATGGGCAGGATTCATGCCCGAGAGCTGCCAGCCTCCTCCAGCCCCTTTGAGCCATCCAAAGGCTTTGAGAGACCTTGGCACAAGTCTGCTGATTCCCCCTTGGCTGTGTTTTATTTCACTTTTTTTTCTTTCAAGCAGGCCCTGCTCTCGGGAATCATTTGCTCTTTATTCTAATACATCTCTTAACAGGCAGGAGGCTGCGCCGATCTCCATGCGATGTGTCTATCATCTTAGTCCAGGCATTTTAATTTACACTGCAGTAAAAAATTTGGCACCCAACATTTTCTACTTTGAGCCACAACAGAGAGGCTGTGCCAAAGGTTTGACTGCTCATTTCCTTCTTCCATTTAGGGGGTGTGTGTATGGAAGAAGGACATTGGAAAGAAAACCCCCCAAATCTGGGATGACAGTTTTTAATCACGTCAGCCCAGGATCGCATTGCTGGCATGACTCTGCCGAATGAGTATCTGTCTGTCTGTCCAGAGGAGCTTTGCAGCACGCAGGAATATAGATGGTCTATCCTAAAGCATTGACAGAGGCTGTTTCACTCCAGGACTAGTAGAAAATACAGGTTGCTTTGCCTCAGGAGGTTGCTCTGGTACGGAGGGGCTTCCCAACCCCCTTGGGTAGCCTTCGGAGCTGGGCTGGGGAAACCTCCGTCAGAGGGAGGGGGCTCTGGGGGTCCCCAGAGCCTTTCTCCTGCCTTTTCCCTCTGCCTCTGAGCAAGCTGCGGGTTGGTGCAGCCCCACGATGAGCTCCAGGAGCCAAGCAGCCGAGGGGACTCCTCTGCTGCTGCAATGCAGGGCTGAGTGCAGGTTGCAGAAAACGAAGGACATACAGACACTGCAGAACCAGGTCCGGAGGCTGGAGGAGAGGATCAGAGCCCAGCCCGGCACACTGCAGAACCAGGTCCGGAGGCTGGAGGGGAGGATCAGAGCCCAGCCCGGCGCCGCTTTCACTTTCCTTTCTGTTTCCCTTTGGCTGCGTCCATTTTAAGCCAACGCCATCCATAAAAAAGGAGCCAGCAAAGGGCATCTCAGGCACCGTCATATTTAGGAGGCGAAGGGGCACGAATGCAACCAGGAATAGGCAGGACTGATTTGCACTGTCCTACATTGCTTACCTAATGCTTTGGCAAGAAGCTGGAGCCAATTCATCATTGTTTATCCCCAAAACAGCTATTGCCTTTGCCAGATAATGTCTGGGGAGAGTCACCTTTTCTCCCTCCTGGGGCCATTCCTGCTTTGCTTTTCAGGGAGGTAGCACTAATTCAGCTGGGCACAGGGAAAATGCACTAATAGGAACACGCTGATCCAAAACTCCTAAAAAAATTTTGGAAAAGAGCAAAAAAAGGAGTAAAGCAGTTTTCTTTCTCTCGTCTTGCTTATTTATCACCCCCACTGTTTTCAATATAAAAGAGAGAGGACAAAAAAGAAACAAAAAGCCACTGTAAGTGGGGAGACAGCAGCCTTTCCATTTCTTTTATGCATATGAATTGTTCCCATGAATTAGGATATTTTTGTTTTGGACAAAGTCCCCAAAATTAGAAGGGGTGAAAGGTCAAAAAGAACTTCTTGGATCCAGATTTCCAAGGAAGAGGCTGGTTTTCCTGCTCCTCTTTCCTTATCTTAGTCTTGATTCTTGCTGATACCCGGTGGCTTCATTTACTCCTGTACTTTTACTGAGCAAACTCCCCTGACATAAACTAGCCCAGCTTTTTTTCTACAGACCATCTTCAAAACCTGCATAAACGGGAATTTAGAAGATGAACACACCATCAGAAGACAGAGCGGAAGATAAAAGACAAGGAGCGAAGTCGCGGACGATGTATGTTTGCTATTGCACAGAGAGATGGGGAAACAACCAGCCGTGAGCGATAGTGTGAAGAATTGGAGCCATCTCGGCGGGTCACACGCTGGCAATGCCTCAAGGACAAGAAACAAATGATCGACTGCTGTATTTGTAATAGGATGGAGGGTAAAGGATGGCGGGCAGGGAGACACGGTCCCACGGCTGGAAGAAGTAGGAGGGAGATGCTGGTGGAGATGCGAAAATCCACCTGCTGGGTTACCCTTTGGAGAACGTTATTCCTTCATTTTTTCCTGTCTCGTTTGCTGTCCTGACGGAGTAGCTGAGGTTCTGGGCATCCACAGAGTGGGATGGAAAGTAACAGGGGGAAGGGATAGGAAAATGGGACCGAAGACCCAAGGAACAAGGAAAAGAGGCTGCTGAGTTGTGGGACATGAGGTTTCTTCTGAAAGTACCTTGGAGTTTCCTGGGGAGAAGGAAGGGACAGAAGACGTCAGATGGGGACACAGCAGTTGTGCATGTGGTGACAGGCGCTGGGTAACCTCAGTGTTACGGAGCACAAGGGAAGCAATAGGGAGATGGGCAAAAAAAAAGCAATAATAAATATTTCAGGACCTGTACTACTCATGACAGCTATAACAGGCGTATATCAAAAGCTCCTACAAACCCTGGAAATTTCATTAAGAAGTTCACAATGCCTGGACACATATGGAATTATGGTACTGCTCATCCTTTCCTGTGTCAAAATTCTCCAAGCCTCAGCTACCTTAAAAAGTTGTTTATAATAGATCTGAGAGTTTACATCTTCCTAATGCTACCATATAGGGTATTTGCAGCTGGATATATTTGACTGATATAGTACATTCTTTATGGTGATCATTCCTTGATTAAAAAAAATATTTTTTCTGTGTCAGGCGCTTTCTGTCACTATCTACCATAAACCAATTTGTCACATAGATGGTAATAAAACAAGAGGTGTTTGTTCTCTTAAACACCACATCCAAGCGGCTTTTGCAGCATTGTTATAGCTGTGCTCGGACGTCGGACTCGCTGATCCTTGCGCTCATGGTCCCAGGAGGGCAGCATGGCTCGGTGGCACCGGAGGGTATGGGGGGAAGCGTCAAGGACTTTCCCAAGCATCACTGGTGTCACAAGGGTCACAGTCGTGTCCCAGTACCGGGGGGTGAGGACTGAGCCCTGCGCCAGCAGCTCACTGCAAACCTCCCCAAACAACCCAGATCCAAACTGAAATATTTCAAATACTGGGGTGTCCTGCCCTGAGCAATGGTGCTGCAGGGCGTGGGTCAATACCTGTGAGTGTCTCCATGTATTTTAATAAGAAAAAGCCTTTTCTCTTACTGTAATGACTGGCAGAGTCCCACAAAGTGATGCCGAAGCCACTTCTCCCTTCTCCGTAATATTCTCAGAAACGCTGCTTTGCAAAAACCCCCTGTTTCTCATCGTGAAATATTAATATTTTTTTTAAAATTTCCCAGCCTGGCAACACGGGACAAGTTGTCTGTGCTGTGGGAACCCGAGCAGCCTGGCTCACAGGCCATCCATCTCCCACTCCTCACTTTCAGAGCTTCTCAAATTTCAGCCTGGCATCTCTGATCGTAAGTCTACTTAACCATTTTAATAGCACTAAATGGAGTCTGTGTTACTGCCCTTATCTGCTCTCTATGTCTTCCGGGTCATACATGCTTAGTTTACTGTCAGAGACAAGTTTTTACTGCTGTCAGCACTGCAGCGTGGTGGTACCTGCAGAGCAGCAGGCTGCAGGCTCTGCTCTGCCTTCTTCATTGTCAAGAAAATTACCACCCGCAATCTGATTCCCGAATGTTTGTCTTACAATTTCTTAATTGGTGCCATCAAGGAAATGCTGGAGAAAAAACACTACACAGTGCAAAAGAAAAGGTGATGTTATCTATTTACAATCCTTTTGTGCAACGGTAATACTAATTAACATAACAACAATGACTAATAATTAGAATTACCTGCATTAAGTTAAGGACATGATTTTGTTTTCCTTTGTGCACATGCAAATCTGGACTCGTTTTCCTCCTGTCACTGGGGGGGAAAAAAGTGTGAGAGGAGAATAAGTCCAGAGACAGGCAAAATGCATGTGCCTGGGCATATGCAGAGGCTCTAGTTAACACTCCGAGACCCTTGCCCACTGCTGGCAGAGGTGGCCCCTGGCACACACCCGGGTTTCCAGGCAGGATGCTGGGGCTGTGCATGCCCACCCCATCTGCATTTGGTCCCCAGGAAACCTGGTCAGCTGTCTTTAAAATCATACCAAGCAGAACAATGCAGGTGGAGATGATAAAAGATGCAGAAAAGATGCACACGTGGCTTCATTTTCACCTTCCTTCACTCCGAGCCCTGCAGGCTGGATCTGCAGTTCCAGCAGCTCAAGAAAATCTTTGTCAAATTAATAGATTTAAAAGTAGAAAACACCAGCCGAGAGTCCAGGCATGCTTCTGAGATCACCCGCTCACGTTTTGCACCAGCAGCACTGATGGAATTACTTTTGCTTTACACCAGCATAAATAAAAGCAAGATCAGGTCCACTATCTGGAAGATAAGGATGAAGTTTTACAGCCTCCCTTTCCTTGTCACACCCGGACTTTTTAATCCTTTGGAAGTATAACGAGCAATGTTGTACCAACCCTGGCTCTTCAGGTTTGTAGGCACTTCTTGCCCTCCTGCTAGCAAGTGGACTTTCATGCCCTTTTCCTCTAGAAATTCAGAATGCGAGTGGCACCAGGGCTGGATAAATGGTCAGTTGTTTATGAACAGATCATTTATTAAATCCTGTTTGGCTAAAGTAATTCCTGCCAGCGTGAAGGTCCAACACACTGCAAATGAATAGTCTCTCCTGCAATTTGCAGGGGCGAGAGACCACACTCCCCGTGTGCTCCGTAAGTATATTTACCACAGATACAGTAAATGCATGCCTATATGGAAACCACTCTCCTCAAAGATAGCTTTTTGAGCGTCTCGATAGCGGGCTGCCGGCAGAGGCTGCAGAGCAGTTTGATGGCCCTGGGTGTGTTACTGGGGTTGCTTCTGCTGCAGGATGATCATGGTGGGCACGGAGTCACTGTAAACAGAACCCTGGGGCACAGCGTTCAAGCCCATGAGCTGGGATAAATCAAACGTAACAGCTGTGACTTACCCGAACGGTCACTCCAGCTTTGGAGTTGTCTAGTTACAAGCACGTTGCTCCTGCTTCATCCAACACTGGGCCTTAATATAACTTTGAAATCATTGCGAAATGAACTTTGCATTTTATTTCCTCCGACTGTGAAAAAATACATTGCTGTATCCTGCCCTGGGATAGGGACAGAGACAGCTATTTATATAATTTCCAGCAAAACACCCTACGAAACATAAAGTAAACTGGAAAATCAATAATTATTATTATTACAGTGTCTCCGGGTCTCCGGTATGTGGGGCACTGTACATCCCCGCTCCAGGATCCGCCCCCCGCTCAGAACATTTACAGCCGTGCTAGCAGCAAGGTAGCATGGGAAGGAAAGGAAGCAACAGGGAAAGTGAGGCAGAGAACTATTTCTAAAGAGAAGTTTATGGCACAGCAAAAAATCTCCATCCTTGCTGCTCAAGTCCCCCGGCAGGGAACGAGGGTGTCCCAGCCTGACAGGAGCATCTCCGCAGCAGTGTAAAAGGCACAGGGCCTCTGCAAAGCACCGCGGGGCTGATGTTTTGGGGGCTGAGTGTTTCTGGCAGTGATATAAGCCTACTCGGATGATGCAACTCTGCCCTGGACCATTTTGGGGCAGGTTTTTGTGCCGTGCCTCCCCAGGAGCCCCCTGCCCTGCATCCATCCTCAGTGCCCGGGGGGCAGGGGAAGGCGAGCAGGGCATCGTGGTCCTTCTCGCAGGATGCCCATCCCTTGGAGGGGCTGAAGCCCCACAGTGGTAGCTTGGGCTGGTTTCATCAAGGTGGGCTTGCTGTGCCACACCGGTACAAAACCTCCTGACAGACAGACAACAGATCCCATCGATGGGCAGGGAGGAAAGGAGACACGGGCTGGGATGTGCCTAGGACAGCAATCGGCGCTGCTCTGACTGCACTAATGCTTATCATGCTCTAAAAACACTGACCTATGGATCTCACTCCACCACCCAAGAACCTTTTGGGTAAAAGAAACCACTGGAGTGAAATCCCAAGGGAATTTCAAAGCTTGTGGCACTCGCGCATTGCTTTTAGATCAATCTTCTCTATTTTGGGGGCAGTACTGCAGGAAAAACCCATTGCCTTTTTTCTCGTCCAGCCAGCACCGATGTCCTCACTGCAGCGGTGTGCTCGGGAGGGAGATGAACTCAATGGTAGTGAGTCCATGTTCTTCCCTCCCTCCTTCCCCTGCATCCCTGGTGCATCACAGAGCAAGGCACGCTCCGGCTGGCATCGCAATGGGTTGGGTGTTCAAGCCGCCCCTTTGCCTGGCTTTATTTTTAGTACGTGCACAGAAGGCAGATAATGGCGATTGATGTGCTTTTTCCTTCAGGTTTAGGTTTCCTGTCAGCCGAGCCGCAGATAAACCATAAACATGAAGAACAAACAAACAATTAGCCTCCCTCGGACCCAGGCGCAGAGGCACTCCGCTAAGGTTTATAGCCCTTTTCCAGCTTTACTGCCAAGATAAATCTTTCACCACCCACTGCCCAATCAACCCCAATACAAAAAAGTTTTTGTTGGTTTTATTTTTTACAGTAGATATTTGATTTTTTATATTTAGGAAACATTAAAACAAGGGTGCAGACAGATAGGTGGGGACCGACATGTAAATTATATATCGATCTGGAGGATGTGCTGGCTTAATTCTTTCTGGTGTGGGACCAGATGAGAGGCAGAACAACCTCTGCTTCCTCTGAGCCGTGGTTTCCACCACTGCTGGACCTCCATGTGCAGCATCCTTTGCCCTCATGCACAAGCCCAAGTGTCTACTTTATCACCCAGATTTATTTTTCAAACTGAAGAAAATTAAGATAAATCTGTTTAGGAGCTTGTTTGTTTTCCATCCTGCATTTCCATTTATTCACCCAGCTAGGTTTTTTGGTCACTGGGTGGAAATTGCCTTCATGGTGTCACTGGTGCATCACTGGCATAAAAGGCTGATTCAGTTTTGGTGGTAAATTACCCATGGCCTTTTTTTTTTTTCTCTTTCATATGACTGTGAATTTTGTCAAAACTTTGTGTGGCAGTTTCATTTCGTGTCTTTATTGTCCAGCGAGGGAGAGCTGGGAGTGCTAAATTAATTTCTGTGGTGAGACCAATAAATTCAGCTCTCCTGCTGTAAAAGATACATTAATTTTGCTACATTCCCTTTTTTAATAGGCACAAAGCCACCTGGATAAATACAGGTTGCACACAGAGAGCAGCCATGGACCTGGGCACAGAGACTGTCAGCTAAAATAAATAAGTCAGACGTTAAGAATACAGTATATGCAGAGAAATTTCACTTTCTTTTGACTTTGGTTTTTAGCATTTTTTATGTGAGGTGAGGGAAAATAGTAGGCTCCAGTAGTCTCATCTACCATAAAGATATGAAAAGGAGATGAAGAATATTCTCTGGGTTTAAAAAAATTAGTTTTTAATGTTCAATGTCAAATATGTTGGTTTTGATAAATATAATAAAGGAAGTATTAATCTCACATACTGTACACTTGCATGTGGGGCTATTCCCTCATTATAGTTTCACTGCCAGTGGACAAACCTGTTGACCATTTTTAATGGACTTTCTTAAGGCTGAACAGGGATACTTGGGACTCGAGCCCTGTTTTCTGCAGGAGTTCAGGGGTAACTTTCTGCTGAACAGCAGAAGTTGGCTGGAGATCTCCACTAATACGACTGGAAAAACAGACCTATGATACCCATCGGCATGTCAGCTCCAGAGACAGATAAAAGAGAAACCCAGCCACGCCTGGGAATATGACTGGATCAACTATACAGACAACATGAGGAATTTGGGTTTGGTGCATGGCTTGGTGTTCCCATGGCATTCCCTGCCGAGGGCTGGGGGACACTGGTGACACCAATGTTGGTCATTCAACCGGCAGCTGAAAGGTATTGAACCACAGGCAGACGCGTTTGCTAGAGAGAAGATGCAGATAAGACACAAGTTGGTACTCCTCACATTTTGCGGCTGTGCAATCAGCCAACTCTGCAGCCAGCACTGGCCAGAATTAAGATGCGATTCTGGGGGGGAGGATCATCTTTTAATGGGCTCATGGCAAAACCTTCCTTCTTTATGCTACAAGTGGAAAGTAACAAATCTCAGGCTAGTGGCTGCCCCAGGGACATGCCCCTTCAAGGTCACCCAGCTCAGAGCTCTGGATTTGGAGGAGGTTCTCAGAAAGTGCTAATTTTACCGGGTTTTTTTGAACCTGATTCTGGTCTGGAGGGGGTCTTGGTATTGCGTATTCAGAAGTCAATCAAAGATACATTGAACAACTTTTTGGATGAATAGTTGGATGGTTCTTTAGTTCCTGAGTCTGAAAATCAAACCCAGAGGCTTGCCGAAGTGAGGACAGGCAGTGATGCCAAATGATGTCTGAAAGAGCTCCGTGTCCACAAGAATCCTGCTCACGGCAATGCATTCCCATTTCTTAGATGGATTTCTGTCCTGTGCTGTCTAGCCAGCTCATAGATTTCCTGCCAAATTCTCCTTGCTGTGCTATTACCTCATCCTTCCGACACGCTGCTTGTCCAATTTGACCATTTTTCCTGCCCTGTCTGGAGGGTGAACTCTCCGAGACAAGGACTTCGCATCCGTTGCAGCTCCGCATTGCCCCCTCGCCTGACCCAAACACTGTGTGGATGGGTGAACCACAGGTCCTGCAGCGATTTCTCTGCAGGGACCCCGGGGATTATTTTTCTGTGTCGGTCTCAGCTGGTTTGGGCTAGGTAGAGTGAGGCAGGGGGCACTGCCGGTATTTGTCATATGCAATAGGAGAAAATCTATAGTACAAAAGATACAGCCGTATTTCCTTAAAGCTCATAACACGGTCCCATCACTGGCAAGAAGGAAACAAAGCAGGGAAGTGGAGAAAAAAAACCTACAGACCCACTAGCCTTTGTGTGGCAGAGCAAACATCGGAGGCAGCGCATGTAAATCGCCATGCAAATGAGGCTGGCAAAGCTTTAACGAGATGAAGTTACCTCCAAGCTTCCCGATGCAGCCCCAAGGCTAGAGAGGAGTATTTCACTCTACGTGAGCATCCGGAGCTCAGGCACAAACTGCGCTTGCAAGGAACAGAATAAAAAGCGCAATTTAAGACAAGGGTGGCTATAAGTAGCAGATGAGAAAACACAATAAAAAGGAAGATTTCTTACTCTGCAAGTGAATCCATTTACTTCAAAGGTACTACATTTCTTTGATACAATAGCATAACGTTTTTATTGGGGACTAATTGAGCCAGTGATATAATTACAACAGTAAATTAAGGCCTGAAGTATACTTTGAATTTAGGAATAAATTTGTAAATACTTCCTTATCAGTGGCATGTAGGAGGACGGCCAGACTGATTTAGCAGGGAGGAATCCTTACATATTGGGCATCTCAAGAAAATGATGAGCCTTCTTTCCACATAAAAATGAGTGATACATTAACTGTTTTGACTGCAGCCCTTTTATTCATTGCTTGGTACAATCAGTTTTACTAGTGGGTTAATAAAATTTAATTAATAGTTAATTAAGGCTTGCAATCAAGTATACCCGTTTTTGATTACTTTATCATCGCAGTGTTTACATCAACGTGCAAAGCACAGGCCAAAACTGATCTGTGTCTCTGAATGCTGCTGTCTGCAAGCCAGAAATAGATTGCAGATCCAGGTTCAAACCTGCCAGCGATGGGATGCCCTTTGCAGAGGTGCACGTACCTGCAGCCTCCAGCTCTCAGAGCAGTCTTGGATCTCCGTGGTGAGATCCAGACCTTGTCTCTGCACCCAAAACAGAACCAAGCCTCACTGTTCCCAAAGCTGTGTCCTTTCCCAGGTTACTCACCATCGAACTGGGCAGTGTGGGTGCAAGCAAGGGAGAAAAGCTGCATTGCCTTTGAGCCTCAGGAAGGAGTAAGGGATGGTCAGAAAAGCTCTTCTTGGAAGGACAGGCTGTGTGTGGGTCTTTTGCCTGCAAGGCTGAAGCAGAGCTCTTTAAACCACCTGGGTTTCTCCAGCCTGGCTTTCCTTGCTGGTTCCAGCCATGCCCATCTGAACCATCTACTGGTCAGGAAAATGAAAAGGCAAACAAGCAATGAGCCAGAAATGCTCTCAGTCAGTTCCTCCTTTCCCAATCACTATGCAGACAATTACTGTCCAGGATATCCTCAAATTAGATTAATAAATCCAACTCCAGCTCTTCCACTGGAGTAAGTTTTTGCAGTTCAGTGACAGCCTGGGTGTCTTATGTGTTGAAGGAAGCTTCAGCCACATGTATACCGAGCAGAAACTGGATATTAGAAAGGAGAAAAGCCCTTGAATAATGTGTTTAATGCAGAAAATGCCATCGAACTGTTTTTTATGGAAGTGTATCCCTCAGAAACTGCTGACTTCTCTTTTATTATATTTAGCAATACGAATAGCTGAGGACGGTGTTTGGGCTCATTGCAGATAAAGTGCTGGAAAGATAGTCATGGAGCGAAGGGACATTTGTTTCTCTTACTAAGATCCGCACTGTGCTGCCACAGCTGGTGAATCTTATCTCTGAGGTTTTCCTTGGGAATAAAGCATTTAGCCTTTGTAGCTGGGTCTTGTTACAAGGAGCCTAAGAGAAGATTCAATTATGTGCCACGGCACGGGGAGAGGGAATGAGCAACAACCGAGTCCTGATGCAAAGGGAAGAAAGTCATACAGTAATCACCGATTCCCTGAACTGCACACTGGAGACCTGATTGACCGCGACAACGTGAATCTAGAGAGAAAAAGAAAGATGAGAGCCTAGAGTACCCTCCAAGACAGACGTGATTTGGGAACGGGTTGCCTGCAGATGTGCCGTCGTGTGCTATCAAGATCTCTTTAGTGTTTCTCCTTGGAAAGGTTTACAGATAGAGAAATATTGCTCTCCCCAGAGATTCCCCTAGGAAACAAAAGCAAGAGCTCAGTGAACCTCCCTTCCTCAAGTAAGACAATGTAGCACAGTCTTTGAATTTATTATTGTAATTACTACAAGATTATTAATATCCTTGCTATATCCTTGCTAATCTTGTCTCAAAACCAGTCAAGACCAGGAGATGAGGTTGCAAGAGTATAGCCCATTAGGCAGTTTTACACTCCTGCAGATGGACCTGACAATATTAAACCCTGGCCAGATTTGGCCAAATACGGTGCCAGTCCCTCACTAAGCTGGAAACCTGCTCGGAGGACGGCGTTCGCACCAAGCTGCCAGCATGCCCTGCGCCCCGCTGAGCCTCACCTCCATGTCCAGGCAGCCACTGGCAGATCCAAAAGCAGGGCAACCTGCTGGGTTTTCGTCAAAGGCTCATTTATCTCTTGTGAAAGTACATGACGTATCAAATGTTTTGCCTTGATTAACGATGCTAATTAAGCTAATGGATTTGAGTAATTTTACAATTGATATTTTTATGTAATTTTGTTTTCGCTCTGCGGTAGCCAGAACTTACTGCCCTGTCAGCTTCTCTCCGTCATGTTCAACATTATGCACGGACATCATCTTTAAGGTCATATACATAAACAAAGCAAGAAAGCTCTTCATATTTATCTCGGCCCTCCCCCTGCCACCCGCTGCACATTCCCAGGGTGTGCAACGAAGCAGATTTCAAAAGCAGGGAGTGGAGCCGCCAAAAACAATATCCCAGCAGAGAAAAAGATTGGATTTGGGGGTCAGGATGTTAGACTCTTCATCCCAATTCTACTATGAGTTTCCTGGGGGCTGTGAGGGGGCCACTCTGTTCTCCATCAGTAAATTGGATAAACTACATAGACCGTTGGCTTGCTTGTGGCAGAGGCTGCAAATTAATTGTATGTGTAATACACACACAATTTTGGACTCGATGATCTTAAGGGTCTTTTCCAACCTAAATGATTCTACGATTCTATAATATAGGTATAGATGTGTAAGAGAGAGGGATGCTGAGCTAAATTTGGGCCCTGAAGGTGATGCTGTAATGCTAACTGAATACCCGAGGTATAGACCACGTAGATCAGGCAGTGTTGAAAGGAGAAGCTGTTTGCATGGCACAAATGCTCCATTCACATCTAGGAGCAAAGGGCAAGAATTGGGCATGCAGTTTCGTGGGTGCAGCATTGCACACACTGAGGAGGCTTTAAAAACCTTGTCGGTTTTATGTAGTGCCTGAATCCCCACGGGTGGAATTTGTGGGTCTTTATTTGTTTACAGGACACCATCAACCAGAGAGCCATGTAACTACTGACCATGTAATTACACTGTAAGGCAAGTTCCACATGTTGACAGGGTAAATAAAATACCAGGTTATTTTTTCCCCTCTGCAAGGGAGAGGGTTATCAGGAGATCTTACGGCTGCGAATTATGTAGTAATTATGGCTTCAATAGCCAGACAACTTCCAATATCGTTACTGAATGATTGCCAGGAACAGGAGACTGTTACGTACTGGGGCTACGTGAATCATGGACACTGGAGGCTGACCTGGCAGCTCCAAGCACCATTCCCACCAGTTCATATTCCAGTTTTGTCCACTGTAGTTTCGAGCACCTCAAAGGATGACTTCCATAACCAGCCCTGGGAGATGGTTCTGCGCATCAGGAGGAGAAACGCTGAACTTAATCCCTGTAGCCCTGGCTGTATTTATGCCCCATACTTCCCAACAGCGTGGGTTGCTAAAAACCACCCTGGCCCCTGGCTTCAGCCTCCTAAGAGTGCCTTAGTCTGATGGCTTTGGTGGAACCGAGCAAGGAGCCAAGAGCAAGAAAATCTCTGTCCAGCCTTACTCAGCACCCTGCTAAAGCAATAATCACATATGTAGAGCTATAGCTCAGCGGATAGCACTGGGCACTATCTGTAAGCCTAAATCTTGGCCAAACTTGCATAAATGTCTAATCTCTCATGCTGACCATGCTTGCAAGAAGTGGCACACCTGGAAGACAAGGCGGCTGTGTGGGTGAGAAAAAGAAATGAATAATGATTTGGGGGGTTTCATATACTTTAGGTTTTGTGCTTGGACTGAAACAGCATTTGATTACTCATGTTTAGTGAACCTAGAAACCAGGTCAATGGGTCAAGAAGTAAATAGCTAAGAGGCATCAGGGCGTATTCCCTGCTCTGCAAGAGGACTCTGAGGAAGGAGGCAGGAGTCAAAGCCTTGGATCTGCCTGAACTGCAGCAAAATTGTACTGCGTGACGCAGCCCATATTGCTTGGTGAGCCCAGTCCTCTTCCCAAGGGAGCTGCCCGCTGCCAGGGCAGCAGCTGGGGGACCCTGGGGTTTATGGGGTGTCCAGATTTCACACCTATTGGGTGAAATAGGTCTCTGCCTTGGCAGATGGGCCATGGCCAGGTCTCTGCTGAAGCTGAATGCGTTGTACCTGAACTCCTGCCCCGGGGTATCACGCAACATCAGACCTATTTCCTGAGTATGTGCCACTTTTATATGAGCAAAGCCACATACTTTTCCTTAAACCCTACAGCCCTTTAATTCAATTTTTAATTATTATTCCTTACCATACTCAGTGTGTTTCTGCTGCACTTATGAAACTGTCTCTTGTGGTTAATTTAACACCTGCAAATTCCCAAAGCTGTTAACCTAAATCTAGTGGATAAAGTCTTTGCCATACATTTAAAAGATCACGAGGTCAAGTCTACTTGGGGCTGAGCTTTTGTTACCAAGCACATAGGGTATCTATTTTACTTCCTCTATACGATAGACCACTGTAGGCTTTATACTTATTTATCATCATTATCGGAGACATTCTGCAGTTGACTGAAATGTTATGCAATGAAAAAAAATCTCAGAAGTGAGTGCTTTTGGGAATATTTCTTTACCATACCCTGCTTGAGAAGGACAAATATTGATTCAGAGACTTTGGGTACATTGATTATCCTTTTAGGGAAAGCATGATAGCATTAATAAATCTTGGAATTTTGCTCTTTGTGTTTCTGAGAGGCTGTCTTCTCAGCACAGTCACATGCTGAATAACTGATTAGGGTCTCTTTTATTTGTTTTGGGTTTTTCCCTCTTAACAGCACAGTGCCAGCTCTGTTGAAATGAATGTAAGCCTTTTCGCTGCCATCACATGAAGTCCTGCCTTTCCCCCTAAGCACATGTACAGTATAGAAAGGGTCACTAATCTTAGCTCATAAACCTCTATCAAATGACAAGCTATTACTTCCATGGCCTGTAAGAACTAAGGCTTGGCTGCCCTTTTTCTTAAAAATGGAGGGAAAAAGAAAAACCTTGAGGGGTAAACCAAGGCCAAGCATTTCAGATGGTTTTGGATGAAAAGCTAAGAAAATTTCAGTGTCCAAGGTCATCACTCATCACAAATTTCTTGCCATCATCCTCTTCATTCAAACTAGACAATTTGATTGTCTCAGAAGATCTCATCTGCCCCTATAATTGACCGAGGAGATTCAACATTGCTGGTAACCTGAGAGGAGGAACTGTGAGCTCCCATCACGGACCAGAGGAGTGATCTCCTGATCTCCTCCCTGTGAAATGTCAGACCATCATGCCCAAGACCATAGCCAGCCAAAAGCTCCAGCACACTTACAAGCTCTTCAGCAAAAAACCCAACAGAACTGCTCAAAAAAACACTCCTTCCCTGAGGATATGGAAAGTATATGATGGGTCAAAAGGGTCAGGGGAAGGCTCTGACATCTCCTGGCGATGGCCCTAAAGGAGCGGCTGTTTTTCCTCAGATGAGGAGCAAGCAGGACAACCATCATGACAGCAAATTATGCCGCTCTCCTTGAACCTAAAGGAAATCTTTCGGAGGACATCTGTGACCCCGAAAGATCAATGGCAGGTCAGATACCACTCAGAAACACATATGATATTGGCACCCTTCTGGCACGGCACTCCAAGAAAAGCCACCCTCAGCCAATTCCTCCTGAAGACGAGGCAGCTAATTTGGGCTCATAAATCATGGATCATGGGGAATCGCATCGGAGGACTGGACTTGCAGTTCATTCTTATCAGTGTTTCTCAGGTCTTTGCTTGCTGTCAATAGCCCTCCATCTGACGTGGCAAGAGGCATTATAATACAGCTGTAATTACAGTCTGCTCATTTTGGAGGCTCCTCAGCATCGTAAATGTACGTTTAAGTCAAAGGAATTGTGCTGATGTGCAGCCAATGAGGATCTTGCCTTCGGTTTTAGAGGCACCACTTATAATTTGCTTCAATCATTTTCCTGCAGGGAAGCAACATGGCAAACTATCGGCACACAGATGAAAAGAAGCAAACAGCATTTTCCCCACTTCTGAACAGATTTAAGCACGTTGGTTTATAGCGAGGGCACGGACGCTCTTAGGAGATACAGCCCAACGCAAACTGTACCACCTTCCCACCGGAGCATGAAGCACAGTCCCTTGCTCATATTATCTCAAGTATATATGGCATGTTACATTAAAAAAGAAAGCAAATAGGAAACGTTTCATGGTGTGCTTGTCTGCTGGGGAAGTGGGAAAAATAAGCTGCCGGGAGAAAATTCAGACCCATCTCCTCCTGCCCTGCAGAAAGCTGCTTGGATGCCATGGTTGAACGCAGGGTAGGAGTGGCATTTACTGTGTCCCCAAACCTTTCTGCTAAAAAAACCCGCTCATTTGCAACCTGCCAGTGCTGGGGTCAGGCTGGCAGCTGGGGGTGACCCTGCGCGATGCCACCATGCCCGTTACAAATGGGAAGACACATCGCAGATGACAGCTCAGCCCCCACGAACACAGCTGCCCTTCCCTGGCACTTGCTCTATCCCTTCCGCGGCGAGGAAGGAAACCTGAGAG
The DNA here is from genome assembly GCF_000699145.1 of Aptenodytes forsteri. Taxonomy (NCBI): domain Eukaryota; kingdom Metazoa; phylum Chordata; class Aves; order Sphenisciformes; family Spheniscidae; genus Aptenodytes; species Aptenodytes forsteri. Next base: position 1,932,264 of record NW_008794731.1, on the reverse strand, counting down.
CACTTTCTGGTGAGAGCAGCGAGCTTGACAGGCTCATAAATATCGCACCACGTACCCTTTCCTTTCTGTCCTTTGAAAGAAAAGACTGACACTAAGAAAGCATTTGATCGCTTTGGATTTGTGCCATTTTGCAGCTTACTTGAATGAGCTGAAGGGGAGAGCCGGGAGCATCAGAAACTGGGAGAATTTCATGGATGCAGCGGGGTTGTCAATAGAGAGAAAGGGCAGCCAAGACCTGCACGAAGAATTGGTGGCTCCGTCAGTCAGGTCAGCTGGAAACAGCCCCGTTGCCTGTTAGGGAGCTGAAGACAGAAGGGAGCGGAGCAGGGCTGGGTGCTGAAGGTGCCTCTCTGGAGATCCCAGTGCTGGTGCACGTGGCTCCTGGGTCATGCTCTCTGGTGACTTAAAGTGAGGGGAGACAAGGAGACGAGGAAGAGGGGTGAATAGTGTTTTAAGCCACCCCAGTGTATTTACAGCATGGAGACCATGACTTCTCCGGCTACACCTACGTGTCGCCATTATGCATGGGATGCAAGGCAACATGCAATGGGTTTCATCCTGATGGCCCTGGGCATTCAGTGTCCCTGCCCCATATAATGCATTCCCATTTCCCCTCACTGTATATCTATGCATGAGAGGGATGAATGCAGAAACAGCTCTGTGTTTGCAATCTAGTAAAAGGTGCTTTTTTAAAAAAAAACACCCAGACCAGCTCTAACAATGAAATTAAACTCTATATCTAGTTTCTCCTCATTTTCAGGGTTTGTGGCTGTAAATTTTAGCTCTCGACACAATCTCTAGTTGGGACATATTGGCCTTTTGAAAGCCACTCTTGCTCTCACTTTGGAGCTCTGGTTTGCCCTAAGATATGGGTTCTTAGTTTGCAAATGCAGTGTAAATTTATAGTACTATGTAGAAGAGAATAAATGATTCTTTATACTGGGTCCTTGGATTTTTTACAGCTCCTATGAATAAAATACAAAGAGACTTGAAAGGCTTTATTAAATAAGAAGGTGGGTGTCTTGCGAATGATCAGTTATAGGCATTGTACTGGTGTTGCAAATTATTAGTTTTAAAGCCTTTGGGGCAATCTATAGTTGATCCAAATGATAAAACCTTTGTAGGCTTCAGGGAGCTCTGACTGGGGAGCTCTGACTTACACCAGCTGGGGATCTGTCCTGCATTTCCAATGAGGATTAATACGGCGCTGCATTTTTGGCTGTATTTTGGTAAGGGGATGTCCCCTAACAACTCAAGAGAGAGGGAAAAATCAATTTTTACATGACTAATTTCTTGGTGTGTGAATGCAGCATCATGACTCCCTGTGTCTGCTGGGGCCGCTCCTCATGTGGGGCTGGGAAAGGGTTCACGGGCAATAGCCCGGGTGCGTGCCAGCAGTGAGCCACCACTGCCCCAGGAGCTTGGGATGGAACAGGTAATTTTTTTACCCTTTCAAAGTGTCTAGAGTCCATCTTGTCTCCTTCCCAGGTGAGAGCAGATCCATCCATGATGCTGGTTACGTGGGACAAAGCCTCATCCTGGGGCTAATGCCGAGGGCAAGCCCTGGCAGTCTGTTTGCTTGTTGCCTGCACCGTGGTATAGCTTCCAGTGTGCTCTTTACTCCTTTGACTTCTTTTTCTAAAGGGCTTTTTAAAAAAGCTGTTCTCCATGCAGAGAGAAACCTTTCTTTCTCTTTCCTTTTTCAACCAATATTGCTAATTGGAAGAAATTTCGTTATCTGAGCACCAGTCTGGAGCAGGACCCTTGGAGCCGAGGATCTTCCCCACTTCCCTGCTGGTGCAGCACAGCACCGAATCCAGCCCAGCAGCTCAGCCTGGTGCGGGGCTGAGCGTCCTTCCCGGCACAGCCCGGGAGCCCCACGCAGGGTGGGATGTAGCAGGGTTCCCCACTGCCCTCCGGCTTGCCGAGCGCTGCAGGACTGCATGCAAATGAGAGCCTCTCCTGGCTTCTACAGCTCAAAGCATAGAGCAGCTTTTAATTACCCACGCAAGGAGAGAGCTCCACAGCTATCCCATACTAATGACAACCCAGTCAAATGGCACAAAGAACGAGCAACAGTAAATAATTTTGTCATTTTTACGACCAAAAAATACTTCTCATTGCTAGATGTGGAAATACCAATCCAAATACCAATACTCCCCCCCTTTTTTTTTTTAATAAGGAAACTGAAGAATTGAAGGATAAAGTAACTTTTCAAACGTGGTATCATGACTGACAGATTCACATCTTACATGCAGGATCACTCTTCTTTCTTGCTAGGGAAATCCCAAACTAAGCTCTTCCTTACTGTGTTTACCTTCCTGTCCGCATATACTTGGGCTTTTTTGTGTTTTTCACATTATCACTTGCTAAATATATCACAGCACATCATTTACTTTGCTCCGTAGCTCGAAGACCTCTGCATGCCTTTCTCTCCTCGCAAAATGAATCGCTGGCTCAAATACTTAAATATAAAAAGGATACCATCATACAGTATACAAGCAATTTGTTATCACAGTGTGCAAACAAGGTAGAGAGGGGAATATGCTAAAGTAAATTTTATGTATAGCTACTGTGTAAATGTGCCTGTTTCCCGAGAGTGGTATTGTCACTATTAATCGTAATAGCGTTTCTAATATGGCATATTTCCAATATTTTCTCCTTAATTAGGATTCCGATCATACAACCCCATTTCATTCCTGTTGTGCTTCCCCTTGGCTTTCTGAAACCTGCCCAACTCTTGTGCAAGGGGTCGCGGCTGGCGGCACAGTGGAGGAGCGGGCAGGGACACCCCTGCCCGTGGGTGCCTGCCCGAGCCCTGCACACCCTGCGTCCACCACATCATCCAAGGACAGTCGACGTGTCCTTCGCACCCCTTCTGCATGTGAAGCCCATACACAGCTCTGCGTTTGCAGAAACCGGCCCCAGCCCCTGTTTCTAACAACAGGCAACAGGGCGGGAGATTTCCACCAGCTGAAGGGGCACGCTGTTATTTGCTCCTCGCTGTTTACTGAAATGTACGTTTGTGTATAGGTTTAGGGGAAAATGAGATTGTTTGGAGAGCAATACTAGAGTGATGTAGGAAGAGAAAGGGAACGAGATCATTTCCAAGTAGGCTCGGTTGTGTGGAGTGTCCTTGACGGTGACTGTGAAGGGTTTCTGACAGCACCCTGATGTGCGGCAGCCGTTCCCCGCAGGCATGCGCCTGGGGACCGCTGCTCCAGGTGAGCTGTGGGAGCGGGCAGGTCAGGGACTTGAGGTGTGAGCACTGTGTTTGAATAAGCCATCCACCTAAATGATGAGCAAACTTCTATCTTTAACTGCTTTAAAGTGCAATTTCCCCGTTTATATACACATGGCTTAATACAGGCTGTCCTTACCTCTGCCTAAACCCTGCTACTATGACTTCTGTGAGACCCTGATGCACTCACTTCAGTCTTTGCTATTTCAAACACATAACCCCCCACATTTAAAAGAAACAAAGAAAAAGCATCCTTGCACACAGGTCATACAAAGCACACGTGTGTTTCTGCTGCCAGTGTCAGGTACAGGATGCTGATGCTGTGCCAGTGGAGGTTTTTTCATGGGAAATGCAAGCAGATCAGTAAGCCCTAGATGAAAAGAGAGGCAAGGGAAGACAGCAAGTAGCTGTGGTAGCATTGAAACAGTTAAACCCCCCCCCCCTGATTTTGTTTAAAAGCTAAAGTAAATGCTATAGGGAACCTTCACATATTCTCTTGGTGGGAGCGTGATTTTTTTACAGTAAGCTTGGTGAGCTCCTGCTCTGTGGTCTCGAGCAAGACCTTTAACCTCCTCTACCTCTGCCTCCTCAAGCATAAAGGGAGAACACCAGTCTTAGCCTGCCTTCGTAAAATGCTCCAAATGCCATGGAAGAGGCATATAAAACAGCCTCTTGTATCCCCATGAGTTGAGAAGGGCAGGGCAGAAGATCTTCACACATCATGGATCAGGAGAGCTCCTCTGACTTCAGTGGAGCATCATCCGTTTGTCTCTTCTCCTATTTTATGCCCCCTTGGAGAGGGCAGAAAATGGGTCATTCTCAGCCAGGCTTGAACCAGTTCAGCCAGGACTGGGGCTATTCCAGCATTTCCAGTATTAACCCTCCAGGGTTATATCCTGTCCTTAGGAAAGAGCTAGAGCAGATTATCCTCTTCTTTTTCACCGCTGAGAAGTGTGGGAATGGAACAATTTATAAGGCACCAAAAATAACCTGCAGTCCTTTCAAATACCCAGAAGAAAGAGAACATTCAGGGTCCAGTAAATAAACAGGGACAGTGTTGCTGTGACCCTTCCCAGCCTCTCTTGGTCTGAGTTCCCCATTATGCAGTAAATAAATAGCTATCTGTTATATGGCTATTTTTTTTAATAAAAACACTTTGAAGTGCTTTGCTTTTCCTTAATTAAAAACACATCAAGCCACGGATAAAGCATTGTGGAATGGCTTATTGTGGCATTGCCTTTTACAGCTGGCAAGCAAATTTCTAATAAAATGGTTTTTGAAAGGAATATTGCCTTCATTCAAATCTCCTATAAAAACTACCCATCCATTAATTCCAATTAATGACACTACAGCATTTCCACTAACACTGGTAGTAATTCTTGGCTAATGGATGATTTTCAACAAAATCAGAATCAATGTAAGTTTGGACAGGACCCTTGCAGAATTAATTTACTGCCCCGATGCTAGTTGAACCAGAGCACAGTGGTCTTCTCAAGCATATAAATCAGAGTGGTTTGAAATGGTTTCTCAGCACCAGCCCGTGCTATGAGTTTCCTGTGGGCTTTACAGAGAGAATAAAACGCATCCTGCTCCGCTGCTTCATCCTGCGGGTCTGTCACATGAAAGCTGCCCTTACGCACAGGAACAGACGCCTTCCGTGGAAGGACCCCGCGTGTAGGGGATGAAAGGCAGAACAAAAGGGAGAAGGGAAAACCGCCTGCTCCCAACAGCCACAGCATCTCCCTTGTTGACTTTGAGTGGGAGAAAAGCAGCCCAGCCATCCCCCCCGTCCTTCCCTGCTCCATAACTCACCTGCCCTAATAGCAACAAGACCCTGAGCCTCCTCTGTCCTCTCCATTGGGTCTAGGACTGTTCCCTCTTGGTTGGTTTCCAGGCCGCCACCGACACCCAGGCAAGAGATCTGGCTTGTTTTGCCAATCAAAAAACAACCCAAAGAAAGCAGCAAGGAAAACAGAGAAAAAAGCCCCAAGAGCCATGCAAAAATGAAGCTGTGACTGGTCCATCCAGAGAGAAGGAAGTGAATTCAGCCTGCAAGAAAGTCAGGGCAACTGGGCAGCTGCTGTAAGTCTGCAATACTTCACCCAAGCAAGCTGCAACTTTTTTGCCCAGCTACAGGTCTCTGGATTTCTTCCTCCTGAGCTGAAGGTCCAGGTCTCAGTGGGACTGAGAAGCAGCCTCCAGTGTCAGGCTGGGAGCAGTGGGGAGATAAAGAATAGGACAGAAATGTTATACCTGATTAAGGGAGTTGCTGGAAGGAACTCTGAATAGGCCTGTGTCTTTTTGCTCCTCCAGTTGTATTTAGGTTTTTTATAAAAATATGTATATATTTTAAAAAAATAAATATATATTTATATAAAAAATCTGTAATGTTTGCTGTTCAATCGCCAAAGGGGAAGTGGAGAGCCAATTACACACTGAACTGGTCAGGAAATGTTGAGTAAAAATGAAGTTTCTGTCTGATAACTTCTAATGAAAACTGAGGAGCAGAGCACACGAGACACTTTGATGGGGACTGCATGGGAATAAGAGGCTTTGACACAGGAATAAAAGGAAAGGAAAGGAAAAATTCACTCTGCCCCTAATAAGGGGCTTCACCAGGTGATGGGAAGGGTTAAGTCATTTCTTCCTCCTCCTAAAGGACTTTAATTAACAGCTGATCATGTTACTTAATCTATGCATCTCTGCCTACCTGCCTGCTGCTCTTCTGTCCTTTCGGAGAAAGAGTGGTAAAACTTAAATTGTTGACCTTGAAAAGCAATCATTCTGCAATCACCTCATTGGAAGGGCTAACAGCATCTCTGGGACCTCCATATAAACACCAAAAAGGGTGGACGGCAGTAAAATCGGGATGGGCTTGGACCAAGTTAACCCCCTTTTCCCCTTTTATATATCATCAGTTTTACAGCCTTACCAGCGACCTTACTGCAAATGGAAACCTTTGTGTGTAAGAGCAGAAGAAAGTGCAATTAATGTAAAACTAGCTATTTATGCGGCCAGTTCTGGGATGCGCTACTTTACATCCGTTCACCAAAATGTGCCCGTCACCAGAGCACAAGCAGCAATAGCAAGGCAGCCCCTGTGTTGAAGCCCATTGGCAGCGTATCAGCACGGCCCGTACCCTTGAAACCCCCCAAAATGTTGAGCACATCCCATGACTGCTCATCTCTGGATAAAAATAATCCCACTGTCCACCTGGAAGAAGACCAAAGAAATGCCTGATGGGATGACAGCGCATCCCGGATGGTGACAGGGCAAATATTCAGACCGTTTCCTAAGCTCATTGACCATTGCTGGCTACTTCCAGGCCAGCAGATGCTGAAAATGGTCTTAATGGCAGGAGGCTCGGAGTGATCTGGGATCGAAGGCTTAAGAATAGAAAGGGAGGTTATTTATGCTTTATTTCATGTATCAATACTGTGAGAAAAATGCAGAGAGCGGCAACATGAGAGATTTCTGAAAGAAAAAAGACACAAAGGCAAGCTGGGAGATCACTAATGTAATTCTTTTCTTTTTTTTTCTTTCCCCCAAAGCATTCATTTTCTAATGATTCAGCCGGGTAATTCAAGTCAACTCCCCTTTTGTATTGTGGATTTAGGTAGAAAACCCAAAGGGTGTTTATTTTACAATGTATTACGAAGAAACGGCATTAACAGCCAGAAGTACAAGGATCACGAGAGATGGGGCATTAGCCGCTCTCACAGCAGCGTGCTCGAGGGCTCGGCTGGGTCCCAGAGTATCAGCATCCCTCCCGCCGGCACTAGACAAGAATGCAACTTAATAGAAACGGTTTCCAAATCACAGAGCCCTGTAACCTGTCATTTTCTGGATGGCTTTATTATAGCTTTCCATGTCTGAAAAAAAACAGGTTCATCCTTCGCCAGGTTAGAGGGATTGCGGGTTTTCCCAGCTGACGGTAACACCGTGCTGTGCAAATGCTGGCAGCAGAGGGAAATATTATTTCAGCTGATAATAAGGAGCACTAACGAAAGGAGCTACGTCTGCTCGGTTGTAGCAGTGTGTCTAAACACAAGCTCAAACAGGCTGTCGGAAATCCTCGCGTTAGCCCCAGGGTGGCTCAGGCTCAGATTTCGGGGGCTGTGGGGTGCAGAGCATCACCTGTGCCCCATGCAGGGGTTTCCTGGGGAATCTGTTCTCAAACCAGGTCTGGATTTTGCATTTTGAAAACTTAATTCCAACCCTCTCCCAGTGGAAAATGTGCTTAACACTGAGCCATTCAATAAGACTTAAGCACTTGCCTAAAGCTAAGCAAATGCTTAAGCATTCACCTGGTTAAGGATTCTTTCCTGAACCGGGAATGGGACATGGTGTTTTTTAAACTGATTGATATATTTGGAGTAAGTCAGTATTAATGATCATGTAAATTAAAATCTGGAAGACATCCAGCTTTTTAAAAGCTTCATGTGACACTGCAGCTCCTTGCAAATCGACTTTGTGTTCCAAAGGTACCTACATGGAAATGCATTTTCAGTCACAAATATTTCTGGGTACAGGATGCCTTTTAAAGAAGCTCCAGTAATTACTCTGACGAGGTGATCACGAGGGTCATCTGGCATTAAGACCAACTTGGAGTACATATTGTTCAAAATAACCCAAACACGCCCATCATTAATAAATTCTGTTAAAAATATTAATAATAAGACGCATGGATGTTCTTTGCCTTGTTTGCTTACTCTTTCTCCCTGCGGGATGAGCCGGGGTGCGTAGGAAGGTGGGGATCTGCTCTGAGTGTGTTGCAAGAAAATAGAGCCGGGGAAAACAAAACTGACGTAAAGAAAGACATACAATTCTGTGTCGCATGTTAATTCTCAGTGAAAAATAATGCCGTCAGGTTTTCCCCTCACTGATTTCCCTTTGTTACTCATCCAGGGAAGCCTGATGTGCCAGAAATCAGCCCGCTGCATTAGTCAGGGTTTGTTGATCAACCCTACCAAAGGACACAGAACTGCCCTTATGTCTCACAGCGTATGCAGATTAATTCACCTTAATAACATCCTAAGAGGAAAATGGGACTCTGCATCCTTCATCCTGCCGGTGCACAGGGGAAATTAATGCTACTAGTGATTAACCAGTTCAAAAATTCAGTTTACTGGTGACTGGGTACGTTTCAGGCTCCACCTTTCATGCAATCAATGTGCCGTTTGCATGGACGTAGTAGTCCATGATGTTTCTGCTGTGCTTTCTTTTCCTGAAAGGGAAGGAGAAGAAGTGACTAATGTGGGCACAAGGGGTTGGATAGACAGACAGACAGACAGCTGTCATGGGCCACCTCAAACGAGAAGGTGGGATCGGCTCAGGGCAGGAGGGTTCAGGGGATGTGTCAGGAGGGCAGATACACAAGGCTGGCAGGAGGTAGAGCGAGCCACAAGAAAGCCACCACAGCACAGCTGAGGCCTCGTGCTGGGAATGACAACGGTCACCCCAGAGAGACAAAGATGTCAGGGTTTGGAGCAATGCAGTCCTTTCCTGCATCGTTCCTTCCGACTCCACCGAAAGCCTGGACTCCCCGCTAGTGCAAGAGCCACCAGCTATTTCTCCTTCCCTGGGCAGCAGCACATCCACATGCCAGGGCACTGCACGCAAGGGCACGTGAAAGCACCACATACATCCCCCAGAGCTGGTACTTTTTGCATCATCTCTGTCCTTCAGTGATGTCCCCTCGGCTCCAGCTAGAGTAGTTCCGAGGGAGGGATCCTGGGGCCGCTGCGTATACTAATCTTGTAAACGCTACTCATTTTTGCCCAGGCTATCAAAGTAAAATGTCTCTACAGTGCAGTACATTTATTAAAGTCCTAATGGAATTAGAGTCCTCCCACCAAAAAGCCAGATGGTTGGTGTTTTTATGTTATTAGTTAATGCAATTTAGTATTAAAGTTTTGAGTTAAAAACAGTGCATGTTGTTTTCTTTATGACATCTGCTTATATTCTGCCAGGAAGATGAAGTTATGTTTAAATAGGGCCTTTCCTTTATTAATGAAGTCAATTAAAAGAATGACCCAAATGAAGGGGATATTCAGTTTTGGAAACAATCACCTTTTATTACTGCAGGCAGTGCTGGCTCTGGGAGCCGTAATGCTAAGCATGTGCTGGAAAAAGGCTTTCAATGTCCACCGTGTTTAACAGCCTCCAAGAACCAGGGAGGGGAAATGAAAACTGCAGAATATCGCAAGAGACTTCATATTTTTGTTGCTGTAAAATGTCTTCTTTGCAGTGATTGGCAGCTGCCAGCGGCTTGTGTGGGTTTGAGGAGGGATATCCTTGGGCGAAGAGCGCTCTGATGGCCACACGGTTTGCTCGGTCCTCATCTTTCATTTCAAAACCCATCACATACGGTGCAAAGGCAACTCCAAAGACTATTTCTCAGGCGGGCAAAAGGCTTGATTGCACACAATGCCACTTTCCTCATTTTATTCTCTTTCTTCCGTCTTCATTTTATAGATGTGTTTTACGATCTAACAGCAAGGACAGGCCCCTCTCACTAATTTTAGCACAGTATTGGGAATGGAGAGGTATTTCTGATCATACCAGGCTTCCCCGATGCCGGCAAAGAGATGCTCACAGGGGGAAGCGGGACCCCACACAGGAGGACCTGAGGGACAGCCTCCATCCCCAGCCACAGCCTGCGCCGGGGACCAGAGCCCAGGCTTCCCCGGACATCGTGGGCAATGACTCTGCCCCTCAGGTCGGTGTTATCTAATTCCCCACGCTGGAGCCGCAGTCTTATGTAAAACTGCTGCAATTTACTGGTAGTGTCCTTTATACCAACCTGACAACCTTTTCCTTTTCATAGCGAGCTGTCATTACTGACCTTTCACATTTAGGATTAGGCAGAATGGAAGATAAAATCTTCATTCAACTCAGATAAATTTTAATTTTCTTTTTACTACATCCTCTCTCTCCTTTCTTTCTTTTTCTTTTCTTTTCTTTTTTTTTTTTTTTGAAATACACATATCTCCAGGAGCCATCCAAGCAGCAGCAATGCCATCAAGCAAGTGCTCTCAGCAGTCATCACAGTTGTTCTGGGATGTGAAACTGTGAAATACCTACAGTATTACATACGAAATATTACCATAGCATTTATGGACAGACACTGCCAAGACAGCTGGGCCAGATTTTGGCTGGGTTAATCTCTAACCTGACTGAAGTCAGTGAAGAAAAGTTAAATTAAACCAGTGAGGATCTCAGCTGTAACTTGGTTGCTGTTTCCTGCATAGTAACGTTGCTGTTAAGTCAGTAACTATCTATTAATTAGGAAACTAAGAAAAGGTCTCAGACCCGTCTTAGACAGGCAAACTGAATCATCAGAATAAAATGAACTGACTTTTTTTCAGTTGCCTAAACATCATCCTCTTCCTGGGATATCCAGAATGGATTCCACGGCTGCAGTCCTTAGAACGGGAAATAGGACGTCTTAAAAATGGCTATCAGGGAGACAGATCTGTAAAGCTGTTAACCTGCAAAGCACAGATTGATACACAATAACTACATATAATTATTTCTATTCTATTCTATTCTATTCTATTCTATTCCTATTCACCACCCTTGAAAGTGCACCTTACCAGGTATGCCTGGTATTAAGTGATGCAGCTCACATCTGCCACGCACGGCAGATTTCCTCTCTTGCCTCCTCTCCCCAGGCCTGGAACTGGGTTTGTGGCACGGTGCTTTGCATTGCTGATGCTCTGCTTGTTGGATTTCTAGATGCCTGCACTACCCTGCCTGTACACGAGAGGAGAAGTCCTCTGTGAAAGCGGGCTGCACTGCATGGTGTTGAACACTGGGGTGGTCTTAGAGAGGGTCCCTGTCACAGTACTCTGAAAAGCGCATGAGACAGCTCACAGCATGCAGAAGAGCCTGCCCCTGGCTTGTACAGGTTGCTCAGACCTTGCCAAAGCAAGGGGTGACTGGTGGTTGTAGCAAAGTATTTGGGCTAAGGAAGGCGGGAATGGTTATGGCTACAGAGATCGCCTGGCTACAGAGCGCTCTGCATCTGGGAATCTCAAACAGCCTGATGCAATTAAGATAAGATTCACCAGTGCAGAAAAAAAGCAGAGCTCAACTTATCGTTTGCATGCCAGAAAAACTTCAGCTTGGTTTTTCTTGCCTGTTTTCATATTCTGCATTAGCTTGCCAGCTCTTAGAGAGGACCTTGGGGAAGGCAGCACAGCCGGCGCAGGAGCTGGGGCAATGCTCAGCACGCAAAGGGCAGTGCTCATCTCCATGCACTGCTCATCTTCATGTCTCACCTGATGCCCGGGGCCAGGAGCAAAGGCTCCCCATCAGTCCCTGGTGGGCATGGCTGGGGGTCAGGCTGGGGAGCCTGGGCTGTTTTGGGCTCCTGCACCCGCCGGTATTGGTATTAGGGGTTGCATCTTGGCAAGAGAGGGTCAGATAAAGCTCCTTGAGTTCTCTGAATTCCCCCACCAAGGCATGGGTCCAGGGTTTGCACCTTGGTGCCTCTCCAGTAGGAAACAACAACTCCTCCTGAAGGGCTGCCTTCATCGCAGTGGGATTTAGGGAGCTGCTCGATAAAATGGAGCCTGGCCAGACATTCAGCTGTAGATGAAACTCCCTTCTCCTCTCTGCTCTGCTGCAAGAGAGAAGTGCTCCTCGGAAATTATTCTTTTTTTTTTTTTCCTTCACTTGAAGCACTTCCTGTAAACCAGAAGATATATGGCTGTTTCAAAGAGTTTTAATACTTTTACCAGTAACTCCGCAGCGCGGTTATGAAGAAGTGAGGCATTGCGGGTGAAGAAGTGCATGGCAATTTAGAAGATTTAATAGAAGTCGATTTTACACTTACACACATTAACATTCACAGACTTGATAAGAAAAAAAGCACTATCCAGTATTCTCGCAGCTACATGATGCTGTTTGCCAAAGCCTTTCGTTATAATTAGTCAGATTAAACTCCATCCATAGATAGCTTCAACTCCATCCAGAAAAGCTACCTCACTTTCTATTTTTACAAACCATGCTGACAATAAGTACTCTCACATCTGACAGGATATATTGTCTTTGCCCATTGCCTCTTATAACCTGACAGTGAAAAATGTACACTTCAGCATCCAGGGAGTCGTTTGTTACCTCTCCACTTCCTTCTAATTAATGAAAACATAAGGGAAGAAACAATAACTGGGTCTACTGTTCAGGCAGAAAATGATTATTGCTCAGATGAAATAAAAAAAAAATATTTCTGGCACCTGATTGCCTCAGCAATGACATAATCAGCAGGGATTTTTACTGACTATGCAATAAAGCTACGTATAACTATAAATGCAAAATACTTAAAGATTTCCCCCCCTCCTTCCTTTGCATGTAGTTACACCTCCCATAAAGGCTGTCTTAGAGATGGTAAAAAAGAGGTGCGCTTTATAGGCAAATGGTCTTGTTACAGAAAAGTGAGAGGTTGGACCCAAAAAGCAGTCCAGCCTGGCTTCACTCACGGAGATGTGTTGTTTGGCATCGAGCACTTTGATTGCTGTATTTGGGCCAGGTAGCATATTTTTGTGCTGGTACGTGGGGAAATGATTGATACAGATGAAATCTGGAATTCAGCAGAACACGTCCCAGGCTTTTACTCCAGTGCGAGGCAGCGGAGGGGCTGGGGGACCACGGGGGCTGGGGAAAGCACACTCACTGCCACAAAATGAGTTTCCCCAGGGGCTTTGGGGTTTCTGCTGTGAAAGGTGGGGGTTTCCCCAGCCTTTTTTGAGTTTTGCTGCTTTTCACAAGCACTACACCTGGCCAGGGCATTTCTGCTTGAGATGTTCTTACCCAAGATCCACCTGTGAAACATCTCCGGGGTATCTGAACTCGCTTCAGAAATCTGATTTTCCCATTCATCATCCATTCCTTGGGACTTCTCATAGAAATGTCCTGAATATAATGACTGTCCTGACCTCCATAAATACAGGGCAGTATTTTTTCCGTTGATCAAAATCGCTGAAACAGTGCTATTCCATTTCTCAGAAAGCAAGTTGCAGAGAGCTGTTGGGATGAGAATGGATGTCTTCATTACCCGCCAGAAGTAAACGGAAAACCAGTGCAATCCAGGGAAAAAAAAAGGAGAACAGCAGTGATATGTTGATATTCTAGTTCATGCTGAGTGGTACTTTATTGCCTGGTCTTGAATGAGATTATGAACAGTGCAAGATGCTTTAGTACACCCAGGTACTAAACCCAAGCCTTGAGTAACCAGTGACTGTGGATCATCTTCACTGTAAACCCAACATTTGGCTTGCACCTGGTATAAACAACATATCAAAATGGGAAAGTGTCATTATTAGCCGGACACAGTGGCTCGCAAAGATGGACGCATGGCTACCTACGAGTAACTCACCTAAAAGAGGTTGAATGTCTTTCATCCTGTTAGAAAAAGGGTGGACACTCAAGTTAATAATTGTGATGCACAGCCAGAAATAATTAGACTGCAAGACTGGCAATCATAAATTACTTTTCTTTTAATAACATAACGAAGGCAGAGTCGCAGAGGTAATAGAAAAGTGCAGCTCAAGCAGAGAAGTTCAAATGAAAAAATCAAGGCCAAATACATTTCTTTAATTCCTTTCTTGCACAAAGGACAATATAATATTCATGGTTTCCAATGGACTAACTTTAACTGTAGATGTTGTTTTCCACAGCTAACTCGTCTAAGGGAGAGGAAGGAATAAAATCTTAAAGGAGAGCTCTGCTGGCTCTTTAAATCTATGAAATATAGCACTGGAAAGATTTCCTCCACATCTGCAGGGGGATGCTCTGACCGGGCGATGGTGGTTGTAGACAGGAGTGGGTCTGGTCTAACAAGCTGATTTGCAGCTCGAAATTCCAGGAGAAATTCTGGATACCGGCCAGGGATGCTAATGGGAGCACCAAAAGCATAATTCTCCTGTGGGATTTTCTTGGGATACATCAAAGTGATAGTTCTTCCATTGTTGGAGACATGTTGCCTGCCTCCTGCCCAGTTTGCTCCCAGAGCTAGTGCAGAAGAAATTAATAGGCTTAACACAAGCGTCTAAGCTAGCATCGGACAAATTATCCTACAGTGAGACTCTGAATGATTGACTTAGTGCCTGTCTTTAGAAGCTGAAGTTGGGGGAGAAGAATCCTCCTGAGAGCAGCAGCCTGGAGACTGGCTTTGTTTTAGTTCAGTATGCAAGGAGCGGCGGAGTTTGGAGCGGTGAGAGCAAGATCACTGAAATCTGCTGAGTTGATGTTATCCATTGCAGTGATTTTCTTTAATTACAGCAGAAGCTGAACATCCTTTTGTCTGTACAATATCACAGACTTATTAAAATATAATGTAAAACTTGAAATGTAACAAAAGGAGGTGAAATTATTCCTAAATCACTGTGATTCTTTTGGAAAAGAGGAAAGGCTTTGCTTCCATGCCCAGACCTGTCTTGCAGAGATAATATCAGGATTTGCATTACAGTAGCGTCTTAAAGCCCTGAGCTCGAGGTTCAGTTGTCTTGGGTGGCATCAAGCAAAAAGATTATACAACCTTTTACATGACTATCATTAAATACAGTTGAATAAATTTTCCAATAAGAATGTAAACATGTCTGAGCCAAAAATGGGCTCAGTTTGAATGGTACAGATAACATAGGCTGGAGGTTCCAGTGTGACTTTTAAGCAGGAGTCTGCAATTTGTTCTATTTTAATTTGACCCATCCATTTTGATGGGTAGTCTCATTAATACAGCACAGTTTTACATCAGAAATATCCCCTTTGAATGATATGAAGCCTAATGCATTTCTCCCATACTGGAATAAATACAATATGTGGTAAACATATTATGCCTGGTGATCCTTAATGTAACTGATCGATCATCAATTTTCAAAAAGGGAAACCATCATTGGGTAGAAAATAGATCAGCTATTGAGCCAGACAATTATCTTGTCTCCTGAATGAGATGCTGCATGCCAAACCAGAAAGAAACAGCTCTTTGGCAGAACAGTAAATGTAACTAATACCTTCAGGACATGTTGGACAAAATTATTTGTTAATAGTGCTCCAAGGACTGGAAAAAGCCTCCAGGACCAAGGTACATGTCCCATTAGTGGCATGAGAACCACTTCAGGGTGGTACAAGGCCCCTCATGGAGTAAGGAGCTGTCACTGCCAACAGTGGTACCTGTTGACTTCAAGACTTCTGGGAGGACCAACGATGTCCTCCAATCCTCCCTGCCTCCATCAGGGCACGTTCCTGCATGGGGAAAGCAACACCAAGACACATTGCTCACAGCGGCACCGGGAAGAGGGATGGGTGGCAGAGTTGGGCAGGGTTGGGCAGGCGTGGGCTGAGCTTGCCATCAGAAGTTCATCACCACTTGGCCAGCTACAGTGTCTGCACCACCCCATCAGGGCTGGTTCACCTACGTTGCCTGGACAGAGCTCTGGGCTTGCCATCAGAAGTTCATCACCACTTGGCCAGCTACAGTGTCTGCACCACCCCATCAGGGCTGGTTCACCTCCTACACTGCCTGGACGGAGCTCTGGTGCAGGGGAACAGTGTCTCACCTGCCTGGCTCTCTTTGACCTTGCAGAGGAAACTAACTCAGTCTTTCCTGCGTCACCTGTGACTGCCTCCAGGTGCTGTTCTCACCAATATGAGAATAAGAGGAGAATTAAGCCATGTGGGGTTAAATAAGCTCGTAGCTGGGTGACTTGTTGTCTCTCTCTGCAGGGATTTCAAAAGCATTGCTACGCTTTGCTGCCCCGCGAGATGTGGCTGCTGGGCTTGGCATGCTTCCCGTGCTCCAACCCACCTCGGAGCAGGGCTCCTTGCCAACCTGCTGCTGTCTCCAACTCCTGCTGGAGACCTCAGCCTCGAGCTAAAGGTAACGTGATAGAAGTCCTTCAACAAAATGAGATTATCAGCTGTCGCAATCCGGTTTGCTCTTTTAGAAGATGTATGTCAGTTTACATCAAACCCTTTGTTGGCTAACGGAATGTATCAAAGGGACACTGTCAAGGGTTTTTGGGCCACAGGTCTGACTTACCTTAAAATAGCTGTTATTAAATGGGATAGTTATCTGAAATCTGGGTATCTTTTTTTTTTTTTTTTTAAAGAGGAAAATGACACTCTGCCCTTGTAAATTTGATGCCTGCAATTAAGTCAAATGAAAACAAAAGATCCAGATCAAAAGAGAAAGAAAAGTGCTCTTTATTTTGTTAGGGTCTACAGAAACACAGTCATTTCTCCTTTTGCAGCTTCCAAGCCTGGCTAGCTGAAGCAGCCTGTTGCTGGAGCTGCACTGTCATTGCCGCTGAGGCTGATAGGCACGCAGAGATATTCTGGCATGAAGCTCCCTTCCATTAGCATATTTTTTCTGTGAATGGCTCTGTTTGTCCTGCAGAGTGGAAAATCCCTCTGCTTGAAAAAATGGTCTCGAGGGACCACCTCTACAGGGAAGAAAGAAATTTATTCGCTCAGGCTCACATGATCTTGGTCCCTCTGCTGAGAATGACAACCAGCGTGACTCCATGTGTCAGCAGAGGTCCTGGCTCAGGAACTGGGCTGAGAAATATGGGGTAATTTGATGTTGACATTAAAACCTGTCACCATCTAAAACAGCAGGGGGGAAAAATAACAATATTTGCTAAAAGGCAGAAGATAAAATCACTAGATGAAATTACTGCTTCAGAATGACCTTCTAAAAATACCTGCGGTGATCAGTCTGGATGGCTGGAGAGCTGCAAACTGGAACAGTGGAGTCTCCGCTCTGAAGCCAGGTCCTCCCTGGAGGGAGGTAATTTGCACCTTGCAAAAACACTGTCCCCAAATAAATTACGATCATAATGAACCATAAAGACAACAGGCAAAAGAAGCCCTTTCCTTGTAAACAACGGAGCAGGAGGGAAGGCTCCAGCTCCAGCCAAGAGCCTGGTCGTTATCTCTTATTAGTGCAAAGGTTAACGAAGAAGGTCGTAGCAGGCAGCCTGGGGCTGCAGCTTGGGCAGACCCAGGCAGTTTCTTTTGGTGCATGCTGCCAGCATGTCTCCCAGTCACCTTTCCCTACAAAACAGGCAACGGTTCATTTGCTGCTCTACTTTTCCTGCATCCAACGACACCTGCTTGAGTTTTCCAGGGAGCTCTTTGCAGCGGGAGCCCTGTTTGCATTTCCCGCTGCCTCTCAACAAGGGTGACATTACTGACCATGGCAGGGCTGCATTTCCTACTCCTTGCATAAATCCCTTCCGATTTCACAATCTCTTTGCTATAGGCAGGAGCACCAATACGCAGCTGGGTACAAATCACCCCACGGGCCCGTGTACACTCTTAATTTCCAATGCATTAGCAGCACACTCCAAAGCTCCATTCCAAGCCACAGCCAATAAAAATGAATTAACTGAACAGTCATTAGGATATAATGTGGTAGCGTTAAGGTGAGTCACAATATAATTACCATTATTTCTAATGGAGTTACCATGCCATTACTGCAGAACAACACACCTCACCTCTGCCTTCGAATGGGCACACACCTCATTGCACATGCACTGTGGCGCACGCTCGATTCGAAAGCAAAAATCAAGGAGAGATCCAGTGCTTGCTTGGAAAATTGCAGCCCCAAGTTAGATGTGTGCAAAAACCACAGGTGCTGTTAGTGGCTGGACTTGTTAGAAAATCTGGGTCTGTGTCAATGGCATCAAAATGAGCCTTTTATTGACTACAGTGAGTTTTGGATCAGGACCCTCAGGTTTCTTAACAGGGATTCCTAAAGAACGGTAGATTAGGCATTCATGATCTGTGGGCATTTAAGTAAGTTTTGAACCTGAAAGCCAAATTCATCTGCATTCATGGGAGGAGTAGCAGACAGAAGGTCACTGACTTCTAGCAGGCTGCAGCAAAACATGTGGCTGAGGCAATGGCATGGACTCCTGATGGTCCCATGGAAGGGAATGCTGCAGCATCTGTACCCTGCTTCAACTTCCTAGGAGACCTTTGGCTTTAGCAGTGTCCTCCACAGGTTTTGGGTTTGCTTCTCTCAGGACTCCTGGTTTACAAGGTGGTTGGTGGGCTTTTCACAATGTTCATCCCCCTGCCAGGAGATTCTCCATAAGGAGCCTGCAAAGGCAGGGAATATGGGATGTGACATAAATGTATTCTGCTAATGCTGTAAATTAGTCATCTCAAATATGTATTTAATGTAATAAATTTGGAAGACAGCTATTCTAGGTTAAGTGGCAACTGACAGCACTTATAATGAGGATTAATATACATACAGGTCCTACAGATTTGTTAAACTTCAATAAATATTTATTATAATCCACTGGTTCTTAACTTACACTTGAATAAATTGGCTAATGTTAAATAAATAGAGAAGCATGACCGAAAGGAATGGGCAAAAGCCTGTCGGTGCCACTGTAAGCTCATGACTCATAAGGGGTATGTCCTAACAAAAACCAGCCTACTTAGGTTTGCCTCCAATGCCAGTCGGTTCAAGATTTGCATTAGAGCCTTCATTTCTAGATATGTTCCAGAAGGGAATTTCTTTGTGATTTTAGATGAAATGATCCTTTTCACTCAGAACATGGTTAAGGGTTATTTGTGTCCTTCCTAAAGAGCAGCCTTTGCTCCAATTATTCCAACAATCCCAAGAGGAAATTAGTTATTCTTGACTATATTGCATCCTGATGCAGCCTGAGCATGAAAAACTAACCTAACTTTTGCAGCTTGAGGAAAAAATACCATTTTACTTTCACTTATATTGGCTCCATATTTTTTAGGGAAAAACAACTAAGGCTGTGGCTATAAGTCTGAAATGAAGAACGCACAAAATTGCTCCCATCAAGCTGTTGTGTCCCAGTGGTCTGGGGAAGCTCCAGTTGGAGATATCTGACCAGGGTCTAGGAGTGGTCCAGATGCCATCTGACCATCTCTCAACATGGCATCTCTGACATTGCTCTTCCAGAACTGGCTTGGTCACAATTAGTTCAGGTACATCATGTGTAGCTGGAGGCACAGTAGTGTGCCTGGAAGGAGCAGATTTCCAAAGGTATTCAGGTGTCTTAAGATGTGGGAGGAAGTTCAGTTGAATTTCAGAAGTGCTTTGCCATAAGCAAGCATCTAATTCACTGCTTGTGCTTTTGGAAATGTTACCAAGTACCTATCTGTCTGCGTGGGTTGGTGCCTAATTGCCGTTGAAGGTCTGGCAGGGGCAGGGACTGCATTAAAAGCTCCTCAGACATTTTAGACAAGCGTGGAAGGCTTTGCACAAGGCAGAGATGAAGAAGAACAGCAAATTTTTGAACTGCCTATCACAATGAGTACAGAGCACGCCGGTTTGCTAAATTATTTTTGCTCACTGCTTCGCCTATGGTTTTTTTTGTTGATTTTTTTCCTGACTTATCAAAGCATTCTTGGATCTTTCAGAAGAATTTTTACCCATATCTGATGATAAATTACCTTCTCCTGTAAATGCAGCACGGGGCATACTCTGCTGGCTGGCACTGCTGTTCATTACCATCTTTCATGGATCATCTTGTTGGCTTCCTCTCCCATCATTATGTCTTTGCCTATGATAACCTCCTTGACATTGTCTTACTGATATTCTCTTAGCCTTCCTGGACCCTTTTCCTACTGCTGTCACGCACAGGCTTGCAACGAATATTTCCTCAATCCCATGTGACAGATAATAATGTTTTTCTTAATTGCTAATCACGTCTATTAGTGAGTTACTTGCAGGAGAACAGTTAATTCCAGACCGCTTAGAAATTCTGCAGAAGGGCTGTGGGTACGTGTCGTGCTTCCCAGGGCAACTCCCGAGCCTCGAGCCCTGGTGAGCTGGTGATCTCTGCACCACCAACATCCTATCTAGAAGTGATGCGGTTTCATTCCCAGCCCTGGACAAAAGAGGAGGAGATATTAACCTTATGGATGAGGTTGACCCCATCCAGTAGCACAAGTCCTGTGTAATGCATTTTGGGAGGGGAACATAGACCCCGTAGGTAAGGTGAACTTGCAGAGAGTGGTTGATCTGAGCAAGGGCTTGGCTCAGCAGAGTATCGGGCACAAAGCCGCTGGCACAGGTCCCTCAGAGGATGTCTCGCCTGCTCCTGGGCAGGCAACAGAGCCTCACCGATGCCCCTGGCTGCAGCGGGTTGCTCGTTTTTAACACCCTCGGTACAGTGCTGCAGGATTTCCTTGGCTCAGACATTGTCGGAAACTCAGAAACAGTCTCACGGATTAGATAAAGGTGGTGGGGTGACCCTCAAAGCCAGGCAGTCCCGATGACTTCAGGGAATTGAAGTGAAGCCAGAAGTAAAGACTGAGTGAGAGCCTAAAGCATCTGCGCAGCACAGCCTGTGGGGAGGTAACCGTAGGGAAACGAGAGGAAGGGAGGGGGTAAAATGAAGCGGTGAACATTTGTAAATGGGACTCCTCAGGAACTGAACATGATTGCCTAAAAACTCCCACACTTCCTCCGAACAGCTGCTTTCTCTGTACTAAATAAATCATGCGTCTTGTTACCTTATCCTGTACGCACGGAAAAGATGTGTTTGAGTAAAAAAGTGCGGGGCCCTTCCAGCACTTTGTTTTTCCCACCAGCCTGTGCCTCTCTCATGTCGCCTCCTGATCTCGTTTCTCTCCCATCCTCCCCCAGTTCATCTGCTCCCAAACCAGACTGGTCCAGCCCTGGCTCTGGCCAGCCATCGGCAGTGACCCCAGGCACTCCTGGCCTGAGATTTGCCGTGGAGGAGCCTGATAAGAAACCTGAGAGCAGGTTCATGCTCAGTGGGGTGGGGTGGAGGTGCTCAAGGGGACTTGGACCGTCTCCACCGGCGTCCCTGCCCCAGCCCTCATCCCTCCAAGGATGCTCTTCTTGCTCCTCAAAACCTCGCTGAGGATGGTACCCCTCAGTAGGCTGCATTTCGGGGTGCAAAGGGCACCGCTGCATTTCGGGTATGAGTTATTCGGGGTAGCAGGTCTTCACAGAGGAATGCTGCAGTGCTCCATTAACGTCAGGAGATATTTCTGTAGCATGCACCAAGCCACGAGTGTCCCTTTTGCTGTTAAGCACCACCAATGTTAATCTGGGAGGGAGCGGGAGGCATGCTTGCTCAAGGAAGATGTGGGAAACCAATTACAAGTTCTTATAGAAATCCAAATGTGTCTTCCTAAATACGCCGCCTCTCAAAATGAGGCTGAGATTTAGCTTTCACAATAAGCCTGAACTGTGAACTTTTGAATTTGCACATGGTTTCAGGAAATCTAACTCGTCCTATCAGAAAGAAAAAGCCACTTTAAAAAAATACTCTTTTGCTTGTTTCTTTATTCCAGGAGCAGAGTAATTTATGTACTCATTTAATTTTGTTCTGCCACAAACAAAACCACAGTATATAATGTGATCTCTGTTGCTGGAACGCTTACTGTTGGAAGGACATCGGAGAAGACATAAATGTCCCTGACACAAAAGAAGATCCCAGGTTTCAGAGAGATCACACAGATTGGAAAATACGGGTTTTTTGGTTAAATTTATGAGTGGTCCTTTGTTCTTTCCTTTATAGTATGATAGCATAATAATCTTTTAAAACCACAGTAAGAGCCAGGTACCTGAGCGATTGGTGCTTTATAAATACTTAAACAGATAGACCGCTATGAAAATCTTTTGTTCTGCTGCATTTTTTGCCCATTGTTAATATTGCTCCAACAATGCAGGGAAAAAACCTCTAATAATTGAAAAACATCTGTGTTCGGAGGTGAGGTGGTTAGTGTCTTCAGAGAAATATCCTCCAAAACAAAGAGCACTATATTACACACACAAACTGCAGAAACAATGTGCTGGTTTTGCGTATATGTGCGTATAGAGATACCGAAAATCTCCCAGCCAGCCGGTGAAACAGCCATATTTCACCGTTACGACAGCATCTGACGGCTGTATTTCACAACCTCTGAAAAGTCGAAGAAAGACCCAACCCTTACACCTTGCTGAACAAAAAAGCCCGCAACGTGTGAATGAAGTCAAGCCAACTGGTGGGTAATTGGCTAAGTTATCTCTAATGTCACCGTTTCATCCACCAACAGCGAGATGCTGATAAGCTCCGGAGGTGGCTGAGCTCACCGGGAGGATGCGGGGAAGCAGCGCGGGCTGCCCCGACACCCCCCAGCCGTGCCCTTGCTCCCCAGGCAAAGCTACCCCTTCTCCTGCCTCAGTTTCCCAATTAAAAAAGGGAGAGCATCACACCGCTGTCTCCTACATTAGGATTTTGAGAGGGAAGGGTGTTAGTAGTGTGCTACCAACGAACACCACCTCTGTTCGTCATTAGTTTTGAAAACAATTTTATTTTCTTTGTCTTGCCAGAAACACCAAACGAAAGGAAAAAGCTTGGAGGAAAAAAAGCACCTTTTGCATCATATGCATGAACTGCATGTCACACAGACATGTTATATCCATGTTCATTGGCAAAGGCTGGAGCTGGCCTCTGGGAGAAGTTAGTAGACATGTGTTTTTAAGCACCATTACATTGCAAAATGGTGATGCAATCGCTGCTTTCATCTGGTGGGAGAGTCGCAGGCAGCTGCTTCCCTCTGTCTGTCTTCGCTGGTGGGGCTGAGATTTTCTCAAGTAATGTGAAATTTTGCAACGGGTTCAGTAAATGGAGATGTGGGATCCTGCACAAGAAAAGGTGCTTCTTATTAAAAAAAAAACAACCTTAAATTACCAAAAGGAGGAAAATTAGCTTCAGGAAGATGAAATTGAAATAAACACTCTTCTTTTGGGTCAAACTATGTATCGGGTGTTGTAGTCGTGCGATGTAAGAGCCAGATCTCATGCTGACTTAGGGGACTTTGCAGGCAGCTCCGAAGCCCAGAGCTGGTCTTCCCCAGTCATTAATAAGAGACAAAGCCAAGAAAAGATTTGCTTTTATAAAATAAAGAAAACCTCATCTTTTCAGTAGGTGTTTGGGGTATTTGCTTTTTGGTAGGGATGTGCCAATTTGTCAAGACCTTAATTTTTGGAAAGAACGTATGTGTGTTGAGACAACTACCATTGGCAAAAGCTAATTCCACCTACTGATGGAATTTTGGGTCAAAGTAAGAAAAAGAGACAAAAAAGAGAGAAGACACATCCCCAGCAACCTTATCAGCTAGGAACAGGACAGAGCCATATTCAAGCTTCTGTGCCAACAAAAAATTAATTATTCATACAGGTTCTGATGGAGAACAGAGGAAGACCAACCCCTGGGTGACCAAGAGCCTCCTCACCACCAGCAAGGTGGGAAGGTGGCTGGGCCAGCAGGTTGCTGGGAGATGCCCGGCTTTTCCAGGAGCTCCCTCGAGCTGGCGGTGTTTGGGGATGCTGGGAGAGGGGACGGGGTGGATGGTTCGGTCAGTTTGGTTTCATCCCAAGAAAATGCAGCATCTTCTGCAGGGTGTGAAAACCTGAGTGACCTGACTCTTATCACAGGGCGCTGTCCAGTCTTTTGGTTCGAGATCAGATTTTGGCCCAAAGAAAATCAGAAATCAATACAAAAAATGTTCCAATTGGGTCAATAATCTGCATTTTTAGTTTTTTATTATTAGAAATATTTATATTACAGTAGCTTGGTATTTTAGAAGGCTATAAATGCATTTTTATATAATCAGCATTTTTAAAAGTCTATAAACATCCACTATGTTTGCCTAATGTACTATAAAAGCTTCCAAAGGAGCTGTTATTATCCAACTTGTCACCTCACACATGCTCCGAGGAGGAATTTTTTTTTCTTGTCTGCTGTTAATAAAATGAAGCAAACCATTAGCAGCTTTGGAGCTGCAAGGAGAAGTAAAGGGGCTTGTAATCTTGGACTCCAAAGGAAACGTCTGCAGCTTTGCTCCTCGCCTCTTTGAGATTCCCAACACGCAACAACAATTTCAAACAGACAAAATCAGTTTAGGTTACATAAATTCAAAAGCCCAAGCCTGCTTCTTTTAAAGTAACATCTTGCATTTTGTTTGGAGTGTTGCAATCTCTCGCATAACATTTTGAACTGGTTCAGTTTTACAGTCTGCCGTGCATCTTCCTCAGGTTTCTTTGGTTAAAGGAGCTTTAATGCAGAATTATTACATGCACACATACATACATTATTATTACATACACACATATGTATGTATATATGTATATATTTATGAGTGTATGCAAACATATATATATATATATATAAAGTCTAGCAGGCTATGGTGGTTGCACATTCAGGACCCATCTCCCCTGGCACTCTCTGCATGCCAGACTCCCAGCGTTATCGGCACATGGAGCAAGCTCCAGACCAAGTCCTGATAAAAAGATGCCATGCATTTTGGAGAGGAAGGCAGATATTTTAGTCCCTGCGAGCTCAAGGGTGAGTGTGGTGTAAATCAATTAGTGAAGGGAAGAAATCTGTGTGCAAAAAGCAGGTTTGGATTTTAAACAATCTCTTAATTCACATCTCGGAGACTTGCTTTTGGTTCATCTCTGTTTATAGTTTGCTCCTGTTCCCAACATATCTCGGTGTTGGGATGGATTCTCAACCCCGGGGAACCTGTCAGGGATGTGATAACAACTCACTCAATCCAAAGAAGGGCATGATTGCACCTGCGATAGCAAGCGGCTCTTAACAGCTCCCCTGCCGCCGGTGCAGGGTCCCTCTGGGGCACGGGGAGCCACTCCTCCCGGGGACTTTGTGATTTCGGATGGGGCTGAAAATAGCATGAGAACCTGTCGCTTTTGGCACTTGGCTTCTCAAAAACCGCAGGATACTCCCAAGATTCTAACAAGCAATGAACTCCCCATGTGCTGGCTGGGCTGGTATTTTGGGTAAAGGCCTTCCTGGATGAATTTGGGGTGGCCCTGGGGTGAGCCAGGGTGGAGAAGGGCTTCCATGGCTTCAGTTATTGAAAGCTCACGGGCTGGGAAAGCATTGAAAGTCCCAGCTGATGCCCGAGGGGGAGCAGCTCGGACATCCCTGCGATGTTGGAAAAGAGAAGGAGAAAAAAACAATGGATGCAGCTTACGCCACTGCAGGAAATTCCCGGCTGCTCTGCAGGGAAATGAGCTGAAGGTGCGAAGGGGACATCGGCGGTCACAAGGACCATGTTGGGGCAGAGGAGCGGGGAGGGGGGAGAAGCACTCCTACAGGCTTTCTCCCCACTGCCAGTTCCATGGGGGGTGGCAGGTTTGAACCCTGGGGTCAGATAGAGCTGCCTGAGGGCTGCTCTATGTTGTGGCCACCGCAGAGATGGCTCTGGCACCTCAGGGACCCCAGACTTCATAGTTTTGCTGCTACACACCCCGTCCTGGGCGATCCGAACGGTGACAGTGTGGAACAGCCTGTCCTTGGGACCGGGGGGGCAGAGGGAAATCCAAGTTCCCAGCGTGGGTTCAGGAGAGCCGTTGGCTGAGACAAAGAGCCAAAGCAGCCCAGGACAGAGAGCAGACACATCAGCCGTGGCAGCTATTTCTGGCATCGTCCTTGGAGCTGGGAAGCTCAGACATCAGGGCATGAGGAAACACTGCCGGGACCTCCTGGGAGCCCTTCCCACCTCGTGGCACTATGGGGTGGTTCCTGCAGGCATTTCCCATCCTTAGATGACTTGCTATCAGCTCCCAACAAGTACAACAACCTCAAACTTGTGTTAGTTGTTGCTTTCACACGGATGTCCTAAGTGGAGGTATCCGTTGGGATCGGTGCTGCCGGGCCCCTGTGCAGCAGTGCACAGACCCTGTGAGCAGGCATCTCCGTCACACGTTGCTCCACGTTCATTGATTGCTGATGGGAGCAGAGGGTGTTGGGCACCTCATTGGGGTTCATGCAAACTTCCCACCCCGGCTCCACGTCCAGCAACCACCACCCAAGCATGCGTTGGCAGATACGAGTCCCTCCAGCCCCAATCCCCCAAAGCCTGCCCACAGCGGTGGTCCGTCAGCAGCATGAGGTGCCGTTGGGGCGTGAGGAGGTGTTGTGGTCCTTCTGGGTGAGCCTCGATGAAGCGGCACGGTGTAGAGACCTGGTGTGGGCAGGGCAGGGGGGGGCACTGGATTCAGGAGGTGCTCCAGGATGGGTGTCTTCTGCAAACAAGCAGGACAGGTTGGCTGAATGCAGCCAATGCCACATCTGTCATCATTTATCCACTCTCCCAAGGTGACCTCCCCAGGGCTCTGCTGTCCTGGACATCTTTACTTTGAAGCTGGGTCTAACTCGAGTTTCTAAAGACATTCACCTGCTTCTCTGGGTGCAAGCCAAGGGCAGTGCCTGTGCTGCCCAAATCCCCCCTCCTCAGTGTACTTCTGCATGAAGCTTTGGAGGCTGGAAAGCTCCCGTGACATCAAGGCCCAGGAGACACCACTGTGCTGGTGACCCACATTAACCCACCGTGGTGGGGGGGTTTCCCTGGCTGGCGATGGGGCTCCCCAGTGCTCCCCATGTAGGGCAGAAGGTCCAACACCTTCCAAGCCTTCAGCACCTTTGGAGACACAGGAAGACGGACGTGGCCGGACAACAAGGTGCCCAGGACCTCGTGGTGAAGGACTTGGCCCCAGCATGAGGTCTTTGAATCCTGGTTCTTCCCTCTGTAAGGTGAAAATCAGGATCCCTTGAGCTTCTTCCCCATCTTCTCGCCTGGATACCTTTCTACCATGGAGGAAGAAATACAGATGAAAGAAAGAAAAGGAGAGGAAAAGAATAAATACAGGAGGGAGCCAAAGGTCTTCCGGCACAGACAAGGTCTCCGCTCCGCGTCTCCCAACGCCAGCGCTTACCAAACATAGCCAGGGCCCCGTGAAACCTCGGGCCAGCGGAGAGTAGTAAGATGAGCTCCCTCTTTATTTGGCCTAGCTAAAAATAGCGGAGGGGAAAAAAAAGGCAGAGTCAGGACCCTGCAGGACCAGTAGTCAATGGGCTGCGAGCAGCGATTGAACTCCAAATACTGCTCAGCATCCTCCAGCTGACAGGCTATTTTTTGCCGTGGTTGACTAAATATGGTCAGGGAGGGAAGAGCACGAGAAGGGGCCACTCGCCCGGGAGTGCGTGTTTCGGATGCTTCGCTAGGTATATAAGCACTGGAAAGGTGGACTCGCTTTCTGACCAGCGCTCCCCCCCTCCCCTCCGCCAGT
>NW_008794731.1:1888168-1904593 GCF_000699145.1 Aptenodytes forsteri | reverse complement strand
GATGGAGTTGTAGTGGTGCCGGGTGGAGGGGGTGAGGTAAGGGTGGATGGGGAGGGGAGGGTTTGCCTGATGGGGGTTTTTTT
The DNA here is from genome assembly GCF_000699145.1 of Aptenodytes forsteri. Taxonomy (NCBI): domain Eukaryota; kingdom Metazoa; phylum Chordata; class Aves; order Sphenisciformes; family Spheniscidae; genus Aptenodytes; species Aptenodytes forsteri. The sequence continues at coordinate 1,904,510 of NW_008794731.1, read as the reverse complement.
TTTTGAATTTTTTTTTTTTTTTTCCTCCAAGTGAGGACTAATACCGTTCCTGGGCCTGCTCTCTTTTTCCCTTCCTGCATTAGAGATTGGCTATAAGGAGAAGGCTGACGGCTGCAGCATGAAGCGCATTATTACCTTGTGATTCCATGACCCTCCTCTATGCATCCCTAACTCTCGAAAGCTGATTCAGCTTTCAGCTAGTGCTCTGGTGAGTCCTCTGCTGCAACAGAAGCTCCTAAAGATTTTTTTTTTTTTTTTTTTTTTTTTTCCCCCCCCTTCCCCTCTTCTGCTCCCTGCCTTGCCTTTAACCGCTACCAGCTCAGCTTGTTTTTAAACACTTTTTCTGGCCAATGCAGGACTGAGTGCCCATCCAACTTACCCGGGGACTTAAATGTGGGCTTTTGCATCCGGCAAATGTATGTGCGTGTGTGTCGTGTGTGCGTGTCTGTGCGGGGATGTGCTGGTTATGTGTTTAATCTGTGGATGGGGTAGGAGACCTCCCCCCCCCCCTTTTTTTTTTTTTGTTCTGCTGTGGCATACTCCGCATTTAAAAAAAAAAAAAAACCCTAACAAACTGCAGAGCAAGCAGTGCACTAGAATAATCTGAACTGAAATGTTAGAACTTTGACATGCAACCGATCTGCAAGGTTAAACCGGCCTTTAAATGCCTAATTCAGACACAGGCTGGCTAATGACACCTGGGGGGATTGGGTCTTTATTTATTTATTTGCAACAAACTAGTGCTATGAGCTAATGCCAGCCAGAGCAAAAGGGTGAAATGTGGTTAAACTTAGCCTAACTTGCAATGATCTCAATGCTGCGGTGATTAACTGTTAAAATGCCGAGAAATGAGCATTAATTACAGGCGCATGGTCTGTGGATGAGCAGGAAGGAAACAGGAGGAGGAGAAGTTAGGTTTTCCCTGCAAGGGTTTGGAATTCAGGTTACACTTCAAACATGAATTGACTGTTATTGCTTCTGCAGCTCAGAGTTGACTATGGTCATTATATTTTATATGATAGTGGTGATACCTAGTCACATAAATATATAGACATCAGTATTGTGAGGTGGATACTGCGCTACATACACACGCACACAAATTTAGGTATGTTTTATAGCATGCATATGTATATTTTACACATCTTTATGCATAGGTATATAAATGCTATATATAAGCAGGTGTAACATATCGTCCAAATACAATGCATTTCCAGGCTGTGTTTAGAGTATGGATATATGTATATGTCTGTGCCGGAGAGAGTGTGCACTCAGCAATCATGTGTAATTGTATAGGCAGAAATCTGTGATTTGTGCTGTCAGTTTAATTGCTGGGTTTCTCTCGGGCGGATGGTTGTGTCTATGTCACCCAAGGACTGAGCCCGGTGCCCAGCCCAGCCCCTCTGCTGTGGGCTGTGCTGGGGCGAGCCCTGCCTCTGCCTCGGCCCCGCTTGCCTCTCCCTTCTCCGGCGCCCAGCCCTAAATACAGGCTGTCTCCAGTCAAGTCCCCAAAGTTTTGTGCAGCACAGCTCCAGCTCGACTTTGCCACCTGGACCTGAGCAGCACCGTGAGCCTGGGGCAGAGGAGGGATATAGTACACGGCACGTTGCTTTCCATCCCTCCCACCATCCTCCTCCTCTCTCCGCCTCCAGGCAATATCTCAGGCTCTTCCCTTCCCTTTTATTTGCCCCTTGGCCTCTGCACTATCCAGCTTTCCATCCATTTTTCTCCCCAGAACAGCCACAATTTTATTGCGCACGTTTTCCTGCTAAGAGCAAGCCCAGGAGCTCAGGGAGCCTAGGTGGGTCGAGGACGTTGGGTGACACTCGCCCATCACCACTTACTCCTGGTGGTAGCTGCAGGATGGGAACCACAAAGTGCCTCTGGCGTCACCATTAAAAGCACCATCACACCGTTTATCTGCTCCTCCACCAAAAGGCACAACCCTGCAAAGCGTGGGCTTCCACACAGAGCCTCAAAGCAAATTTAAATCTCCAGGATGAACTTTGCTGCCGTGGTTGTGCCATTGTCTTCAGTTTTAGTAAGGATTTAAAATGTCGGGTTTTTAGCTCTCACATAGTGCTCTCTTTAGTGGCTGGCAGCCACTGTCCCACTTATCTGCAGAAGTTGGGGACCGTTCAGGACAGCCTATGTCAAATGCATTTGAAGAAAGCAAATTGGGTATGAGTTGCAGATGTTTAATGGCCCAAGAAGTCCAGTAGCTGTCCTACTGTTGTCGGTCTGAAGGAAATTCAATACCATGGAGTGCCTTGGCTGTGCAAAACCCCCCGCCAGCACTTTGATTTTTGTTGGGTTTTTTTTTGAATCTTAAGCACTCAGACTTTCCCTCGCACTCCTCAGCTCTCCCTTTGCTTTAATTTCACTGCAGTCATGCATTACAATGGTGCCACAGCTCCATCTCTCTTCCCCTTAATCCAAACTAAAGGTTGAAATTTGCCTTGAAATGAGACAAATAATGAACGTTAAAAGGGCCAACAAACCTAGGGGAGCAAGGAGGGGAGCTGCACAGAGCCAGGACCGAGGCATTTGTTGGTGTCGCATGAGGGGTGTAAAGCCATTTTGGGGGCTGGGGGCCTGAGCACAGCGGATTTACACCCTGGCTCCATGCGGCCTTTGCTTTTTGGTGGTGCTAGAAGTCGATGAGGAGCAGGGAAATATTTACTCCCCAGCTGGCAGTGTTATTTTAAAAAGATGTGGAAAAGCATCGATGCAATTAGGTATTCCAAAGTGCTTAGTTTGCCACTTGCTAAGTTTACTTAAACCCTCTTTAAAGGGTTCATTAGAAGACTGTGAGAAATGGTAAAATTCATTAACACGAAGGCAGCCATTCTGCATTTGCCTGTAAATTGGTATCGATCGGCAGCAGCGGGGCGAGGGGCAGCAAGCGCAGGTGAGCGTGCCCTGCCCGCCCTGCTGAGCGAGCAGGCAGCAAGCAGGCAGCGCCCGGCGTGACCTCCGCCGTCGCTCCCTGCCTAAATCCTGCCCATAATAGTCTCCTATTCAGCCCGGGCGGTGTTTGCAGCCCTGCCACTCGGCCCACATTGTTCGGGGAGCTTTAAAGCTCAGCGCGGCTGCGGGGAGGCGAGGGAGAGGGGGAGAGCCAGCGGCTGCACGCGGGGCTGAGCCCCATGGGTGCACAAGCGCGCGGCGGCATGCACGGGCGCGCATCCCGCGGGGGTTGCGGGAATAACTCAAAAAGACTTTGGCCTGAGCTCCCGGCACCTGGCTTTGGCTGCCTTTTGTGTTGCATATCTGCAGGTGTCTCCCCAAAAACCCTTAGCTGGCGTGGAGCTCAACCGGATGACTTATTAGAAGCAATTTTTAATTTTTTTTTTTTTTTAAATACCCTGAACTCCCCAAAAGGCGTGTGCTATCTTTTGGGGTTTGCTTATCTGCGAGGTAGTGTCTCACTCACAGTGACCAGCAGAGGAAAAATCATTGGATTCACTAGGTAAGACGCTTTCTTCTTCCTATGCTTTAATCTCTACTTACGGATGAAAGCAATTGCTTGTCTGGAGCTGATGAGTTTTCTTACTCTGGCAAATGGAGCAGTTCTTCCCGGTGTCGGTTTGTCAATCAGTAGCTGGCCATTTGATATTTGGGTTTCTGAAAACAAACTGGCTTTTTGTTTCCAAATTGCAGGATGGAGGCAGTTGGGAAATAATATGTATTTAACTTTCCTCCACATGGCTTTGTCTAAAATTATATCTATATGCATATAAAGCAAATCCCTTCCCCTAAACCACATTTTGGTCTTTTTAATTGCTGAAAGTTTACGATTTTGAATGAAACACCTACTTTTTAGGTGGAGTGGGAGGCTGGCTTTTACTCTGTGCCGTTTACGTGACAAAGAGCCCCTGCCAGGGCAGCCACCAGACCGCTGCCGCTTTGTGTCCGGTGAATTATCCAGTTCCTCTTCCCAGGGACCAAAATCCATCACCTGCCAAGGGCAAAGCCCGGGATTACCGGCGAGGAGCAGGAGCTGGGGGGTGTGTGTGTGTCTCTGCACATGGGCTGGGCAGGAGGAAAGTCTGCTGGTTTAAACTGAGCCGTAACTCACTCTCGGGATGTAAATTGTAAATCAGCGTTATTTTTCCTCCTGTGACCATATAAATGCGCATATTGAAACTACCTGCTTGAGAGACATACTTCTTTATATGCCCATATGAACCTGGCAAGCTATGGAATGTAAAGAAGTATGTATTTCAGGTGGGAACCCTTCTCAGAGGAGCAATGTGTGACCCCGGGCAAAGCAGGGAAGAAAGACAGACAGATTATTTTATATATTTTTTTTCTTTTTAACTGCCTGACCTGGCAGACCGGCTGGGGAGTCAATTGATGATCTTGTTCCAGCGCGTGTATTGTTCTGTCACTTTGCCTGTGTCAGCAGGTGGAAATGCTCATCAGGACATTAAATATTCAATATGCTGACTGCGGCATGGGCTTTGAAAGGCGATGCCAGAGGAAAGCTGGCTGTCCACTCCTGGGTTTTAACGGGGATGCAGGCCAAGCGCTCCTTTTTCCTGCTTCCCCGTCAACCCTTTTTTCCCGAAAAAAAGGCTAGATAGCAAACAGAGCTGGCTGATCTTTAAATCTCGGAAAAACAAAAGGAGATGGAGGAGGGGGGGGAGAAGAAGAGAGAGAAAAAGGGTACAACACTTGTGACCCGGGCGTGCAGTGTTTTAGCTTTAAAGCAATGCGCAAACTCCGCTTTTCGACTCTTTCCCACGTTAAAACTTTTTGTGCTTAAAACTGGAGAGAAGGGGATCTTCCTTGTCGGTGTGATGAGCCATCGAGTCAGCAGATCACAGCTAAAGCCAGAGGAGCGCTCTGAATACAGCGGTCTTATTTTCCCAAAGGAAAATAAGAAAATTAGCTCCTTTAATTCTGGAAGCCTTCACTGGCTTTTGCTTTTCCTTTTTAGCCTTTTCCAATGTAAAATAGTTGGCTGTTTTTCCAGGATCCTATAATAATGAGGCAAGATGAAAGAAACGCAGTTTAAATACAAGTTTAACCTTCTGCCTAGGCGGGAGTCGCGTCCGAGGCTGTAAAGCTTTCAGCCCCAAACATCCTCATGCTTCTGCCTGTAATGATGGGCAAAGCCGAACTCCTTGGAAAGCCGCTCACCAGCTACCCAAACTTACGTTCCCGTCTCCGCGGGGCAGCTGAGAACCCGGCAATGTTTTGCTTTTGAGTGATTTCCCTGCAATCGCAACGCTCCCCTTCGCTTGGCTAACGGGCTCCTAAAGCATCGTTTGGTAGGTGTGATGCCTCGGCATCCCGCACCGAGGTTAATCAAGTCTCACCCCTTGCAGCATCCTCTCCCGGGCACGGGGAGCGGGTGAGACGCGGAGTTTGGATTTTGCAGAGTCTTTATCGGGCTCTATTCATGGCGAGCGCAGTCGTCACTTGTTACACGTACGCCGAAGGGGATTTAACTGTAAGCAGGTGCTCGTGAATAGTGGGTTAGAAAAGGCAGGCTGGGCTATCGGGGAGTTTTCCTTCGTATAGGATTTGGTGGGGCTTATTAAGAGCTTTTTTTTGTTGTTTCGAGGAAATACCGTGGCTGATGGAGGCGTGGGAAGTGCTGAGCCCCTTCCTAGCAGAGGAGGAGCCTTTTCTTTGCCAGGTGGCTTTGGGAAGGGCGGGTTTGCGCTGGAGCGTGGCTGATCTGCACATCATCCCTTTTGCATTTTAGGATGCTCTGGTTATGCCGGGCCCTGGAAAGTTGGGGCTGTCCTGGCTGGCCCTGGAGGGGTCTCTCAGGGCCTTGCTGCAGGGATGCAGCGTCCCCTGGGCTCAGCCCTGCCAGCAGCCACCCTGCATGGGGACAGACCCAAACCCCCAGGTCCTCACAGAGATGGGCCCCGGCCGCCGCTGGGGTCCAGCCCCATTTTGGGGTCAGATTTAAATAAAATGCTGTGGGACGCTGGGAAATGAGCTGAGCCGGAGCAGGAAAGCTCTGGTGCCCAAGTGGGGTTGCAGTTTCGCTGCCTTGTAAATCACCGATGTTAGCCTGAGTCTCTGGATGAAAAATGAGGAGAATTCTCACCATTCTGGATATAACACAAAATTCCCTCCTTTCCCTGCTGGCCCTTTGCCCCACCTCTTCTCCCTTTCCTTCTCCTTCCTTCTTTCCATCTTTTTCTTCCTTTCTTGCCTTTCATTTTCTTTTACTTCCTTTTTCCTTTTTCCTTTTTCTTTTTTCCTTTTTTCTTCCTCTCTCTTTCTTCTTCCCTTTCTTTCTTTCCTCAGTGCAGTTTTTACTAAAACTCCTGTGCTGCTGTGCGTTGCTCTTGCAAAGGTGCTCGTGGTCTGATTTACAGTAGATAACTGCATTCCTAATGCAATTTTTATCTCCTTCCCCCCCCGTCTGAATTAATACATTTGTTAATCACATGGAATTGCTAATTTTAGGAAGTCACTAAGTGCTCAGATTTATTTTTTATGTAAATATTTTCAAAGCTATAATTCTGAGCGCTGTCTCGCAGCATGGGAGCGGAGGTGGTCACGAGGCACCTGGGCTTGGATGATGCTAAAAATGAAATGGGATGTTTATGTTTGGCCCCCCCCGAGCCACGGCAGCCCCTTGCTCTTGGCGTCGATGGAAGCAGATGGTGGCTGCAGGGCTTCAGCAACCAGTTTGCGCCGTTCTTTTGCTTCATGGCAGCTCCTCTTCCCTTTTTTACCTATTTGGATTAAAACTCTGACCGTTACATTGCACTAAGTCCACTCTATTTGGTAGCTAAAATTAAGCCAGTTCTCTTTTGCTCTTTATAAACTGGTGAGCATCTCCCAGCCTTGAGTGTCGTCGCGGGAGTGCTGCGAGGAGCATCGGTGCTGGACCCACTGCGTGCAGCAGCGCCGGGATGCTCAGGTGCGCCCATCCATCCTGCAAACCAAGGACTGTGCAGTGCCAGGCGCGGAAACAGGAGCTTTGAGAATTGTAAAAGCCATAAATCCAGTGGACCAAATTAGTTAAATTTTTCTATTCTATGCCTCACAAAATCCAGCCGTTCTCGAGATGAATTCTCCGCATGTAAGTGGAACTACCGGCAGGTATAAGATGGATACTTTGCACGTGCACATGAGAGCACAGGGACGAATTTGTGCCATGCGGGCTTCCCCGGTGGGTTGTTTTTTTTTAGTTTTGTGTGTTTGTTATGTTGATGATCTATTATTACTGTTGTTACTATTACTTAATATTGGAAGACAGGTGGTCCCATAAATTCCAGCACCCTCTTTTGAAAAAAAGATAAAGGGGGGGGGCATGTTTGCAATTCAAGTTTAATAGTGCATTCATCAAGAGCAATAAAGCATTTTATTGCACAAGTATTTCAAGGGATGTGCTGGCCCTGGTAAAAGCATTAGTAAAGGGGTGCATCAGCAATCTCATTTAAAACTGTCGACCCAACGTGAAAAATGTTGCGTTGAAGAATAAACTGCTATTAAGCATGATTAGATTGACCTGCAGGACAGATATTTTAGCTGCAGCAGCACAAGTCGATCAAAGTGAGCATCGCTTAGATTGCAAATTTTTTTTTTTTAATGCCCTAAATTAAAAATTAAAGAGCCTCAGAATATTCAGGACCAGAGAGTGACTTTGGGGGTGAGATTTGTGCATTCAATTCGAAGCAGTTTGGAAAGGTGGGGAATGGGGGAAAATGTATTAATTGCTGCCCCTTTAGCATACATTGAAAGTATGTTACTCAGATCAACCAATCAAAAAAGAAATTGTGCTGACTCAGCATTCGGGCTAGTCTGCACGTCCGATTGCAGAAGAGATCAGCACTGCACTGCAGTATCTTTCCCTGCCTTTGACACCAGCCTAGCTGGGCAGGGCTTCCCTTGTGTTTCCCAGGACTGGTTTAGGCCAAGAACAAGAGAAGGCCCTGAAGAGAGGAGAAGAGAGTCAAGGTTGCATGAGCCTCGAGCTGCTAACGATCCTTTTTAGTCAGTAAGCAAGAGCTTCCACACGAGGTTTGCCCTGCCAGATGCAAGTGGCATGAATTGCTTGGGAATATATCTATTTTTAAAGACTTTCACCACATCTTGCACTTAGCAGTGACTGTGGGCGAGGGGGTGGTGTGTTCCTCACAAGAGAAATATCCTCGCTCCTCAGCTCGGATCCCTCCCCTGAAAGCCCAGGGCTGATTTAAGTACCGCGCTTGCAATTCTCTCCCAGAGAAGATGCTAGGTTTAACGTTTGACGCTTGATGCTGAAGTTGCTCTTGACCTTGGCCAAGTGGGCAGCGATGCTGCGAGATGCTTTCCCACTGGGATGCAGGGGGGTCATGGCGAGAGCAGCCCAGCACTCCAAGGAGGGGACCCAAGGGCACGGGCTCCGCTGCCGGCTCGCTGGGCTTGCAGATGAGTCGTGTAGCTCCCCTGCCTCAGTTTCCCCAAGAGACAGAGTAGATGCTCACTGTGGAGTTGTTGAAGCCATTGTTTGCGCCACGGGGCTCAGGCTGGAGAAGGCCAAGGAGGGTTGATGCATCTACCCAAGGACGAGCTCATTCTGGGTTTGTAAGGACTTTCCTGTTTTGGTGTTGGCTTGCACAGTGATGCCCGGCACGTGTTTTGGGGAGACAGCACAGCCTGGCTGGACTGTGCCCCCTCTGCCGTCACGCTGAAATGCAAAGACCTGTCTGGACTCCCCAACATCTCTGAGCGGGTGCGGGGTGCGAGGTGCCAACGTCGGACCTCAACCGGGACCCCAGGGGGCCGTGGCTGCCTTGGGGATATCTGAGCAGGAGTGTGAAGGGGCCCCATCGCCTCGCCGAGGAGCTGGGCGATGTGGTCTATGAGATGCTGCAGCACCGCGGGGTCGCTCACCGCCTCGCGGATGCTGGTGGCCAGTCTGGGCACAATACTGCACAGCGCCGCGTTGCTGGGTGGCTCTGCCGGCGCCGGAGAGGTTGTGCAATGCCAGCGCAGCCTCCAGGCTTGCCTGGCCGTGAGTGCATCGGTGGGTACCTGCATGAGCAGGCAGAGCAGTGTCCCTGTGGGCTGCCTCCTGACCAACTGCTGCACCCCGTGATGCTCTGGAGGCGTATTTGCTTGCACTGTTTAACCAGCATCAGCGTGCATCTCTGGTTTAGTTCGTAGTTTTGCAAAGCGGTCTGTATGGAGGAGCAGAGGCCGATGGTGGATATCCTTGTGTACAAGTGGAAGGCTTTCAGACACAGATATGTCTTGAAAAAGGCAGAATTTAATAGCCACAGTTTTAGCAGCTGGAGCAGTTGCTGATGGTGCTCAGAAGGCAAGCTACGCGCTGGGGCTCGGGGGAAGCAGGACAACTGACATCTCAAACATGCAGGGTTCTTGAAAAAGGCAGAATTTAATAGCCACAGTTTTAGCAGCTGGAGCAGTTGCTGATGGTGCTCAGAAGGCAAGCTACGCGCTGGGGCTCGGGGGAAGCAGGACAACTGACATCTCAAACAGATGCAGGGTTTTCCCTTTTTCTTTTTTTTCTTTTTTTTTTCTTTGTTTTCTTCTTTTTCTTTGTTTTTCATGAAGCACAGGGCCGTGCCTGTAAACGCCTCGCCATGCCCAGATATGGCCTGCGCTGGGACCTGTGCCGCTATCTAAAAAAGCCCTGGGCAGACTGATGAGCCCGAGGGGACGGGGAAACAGCTGCTATAAATAGTGCTCATTCTCAGCTGCCCTTCTGGTGGGACCGGATTAGGTGGCATCTGGGCAGCCAAGAGGCGCAGGACTCGTGACCACCAACCGCAGAAATCACCCAGCAGCTGTAAGGACGGGAGCCATCCCTGCAAAGCCCTTACATAGGCAAGTCAACCCTGGCATTTGGGGAGTTGGATAAAGCTACAGGAGCAGGAATCCAGTGACCTAAGAGCAATCAAGAATAAAGTTCATTGCTACGGCCGGGGCAGTGCTTCCAATCTGGGAAGTGACCCAATGTCGGAGGCAGGACTTGGCCTTCGGCTGCTGAAGCTGCTCGGTGCGAGCAAAGGAATGCGTCAGGAGGGAGCTGGTGATGCGGGAAGCAAAGTGTCGCAAGCAGCTGCCAGGATAAAGAGATTGGTGTCATCTTCTGGGACGCCGTGGGTTAATTTGCTGGCAGTGAGATTATTGGAAGCTCTGAATTAATATTTGTGTTTACTTCGGGTAAACAAATTAACAAAAAAACCCAAGCCTTAATAATTTAAGGCACCGACTTGATTGAGGCTAGTAGAAAATAATGAATCTCATGCAGTGATTTCACTCCTAACCTTGCAGAAGGTGGACAGCGGGTGTAGCTTATGTCCACATGGTTGCAACATAACTGGTCCCTATACGCGAGGGGTACGTGTAGCTATAGGCTGCAGGAGCGCGATCCAGCTCCCGTAACAGCAGTGGAAAAGGACTGCGTTTTGCCTGAATTAAGCTCAGTCCTGAGTATTTGAAGGGAAAAGATGGAGCAGGGAACAGGGTTTGGCCGAGCGGCGGAGGTGGCTGTGCAGGCAATGCCCGGAGATGATCTCCTGAAATATGTGCAACGGGGGACTGGGGATAAAAAGCAGGGAGTGACGCTGCAGCTTGGCCCTGAGCGGGTCTGCTGTGGGATGGGGACCGGGATGCGCGGGCAGGCAGGGCGAAGGGGGTATTTATATCCGGGCTTTGTCCTTTCCCCTCCTCACCGGTGTCAGGGCTGTGATGCACGGGGGAGCTGCACCACTTTGCTTTCTTTAAATTAAGCCAGCTTTGTCCTAAAGCCTTGTCTTTGAGACAATAAGACGCACACGTACCTACTAAAATCTATTGTGCCATTTTTGCAAAGACCAGCAAAAGTCGCCCGTGTGCCGTCCCCTCCCTGTCCTCCACGCTCATTTGGCCTATTTGAAGCTGAATTTATTCCTGGGAAGGTCCCCATCAATTTGCCTTGCTCTTTTGTTGACAAGTTTATTAAAAACCTGGGCAACTACATATTAAACTTTTATCAGTGTCGAGGAAGAATACGTCCTTTGAGCAGCCACAAAAGTTATGGATTGGGTCTTAACGTTTCTTGTTCCACCGTCTGGCTGAGTCAGCGTAACAAATAAAAGCTGCCACTTCTTTTTTTTTCCCCCTTTTTGAGAGACAGTTCCCTTAACAGTGTAAGTAACAGTGTCCAATAATGCAAAAAGGTTTTGAGTCTGGGTAAACGTGAGCTTTTTTTTGTGGCCATATGTGTTTAATAATTTGAATTGTTAACTTAAAATGGGAATAAAATACAAACCCTGGAGAAAGTTATTGCTTCTTAGCTCTGAGCCAATAGTTTTGGTAAAATAACTGATACTTTATAGTGTTTATATGAAAAAATGCCCCCCAAATTAATAATAATTGTACCACAAGTGCTGTGCTTCCATCCACTGCAAAGGCATGAAGGGGTTGGAGCGCTGGCCTTCAGCGGTGCTTGGCTGGGGATGTACCTTTTGTGCCGCTGCGATATGGGATCTTTGCTCTTTTTCTTTAGTCATAAGATGAAACAAAGAGGAGGCCAATATGTTGCACCAAAGATGTTAAAAATAAAGCGTTAGAATCACATAACCTAGTTCCCATTTGCCGTGCAGCTGAGTTTTTAGGAGTTGAAAGAAGCCTGAAAAATAATCGGTGAGAAGGAGTTTGAACTGATATAACAACAGACAGGCAGGGAAAAAAGTGAGTATCTGTGGGACTGAGCTGCAATTCTTAAACTCTGCCGGATAAAAACATAAATAACTGTTCCCAAACAGCATCTTTCTCTGCCTGTCACCGTGTCCAAGGATTTTTTAGTTCTTAAACAGGTTTGCTGGCATAATTTGTCAAGTCCAACAGGGAGGTTTCCGTGTGACAGAGGATCATTTTTCACCACGCACAGTGGTGCACCAAAGCAGTCCTGCAGGCTCTGAGCAACTCCATAATTAGATAACAGTTAACATACGTGTATTAGATGGATCATCATTCATGCTATAGGATACGGCAGAGCCCACCACTGCCGATACTATGCCGTGCCGAAAGCAGGCAGGGAGCGTTCTGGACAAATACGTCTTCCTCCAGGAGTTTATCTGCATCACCATTTGCTCCAATTATAACTAATTGGACACATATTGCATTTTCATAGCATCTAATTTTCTATTGATTTTAACGGGACTGCTGGTGTTTTGTACTATTAAGTGGTATCTCGTATCAGTTGCTGTTTAAAAATGCTGAGTACACTCCCCTGTATGGAATTATGCAGTCAGCAGATGTTTTAAAACCTATTTAATTGTTTGGTCCATAAAATGCACAAACTGTATTAGGGAACGGCTTTGTTCTCTTTTGAGTGTGTGAGTTGGAAAAAAAAAAATCCAACCCCACAACTATTTCCACCGTCGGTTTCAGGAGATGCAGCTCCCAGAGACCTGCTCAGAGCCTTGCGTTTCAGGCAAACAGCTTTGGAGGGTCCGTCTCTGTCCCACGTGGAGCCGGAGCATTTGCAGCTCCCTCCAGGTATCGATGCTCTGCATTGCCAGAACAGATCAGGTCCGTGCTTGAAATAGGACTTTTATTTTTACAAGACGCCTAGGACCAAAATTTGGATTAAGACAGAGATTCGCCTGTTGAGAGCCAAGATTTTGATAAAGTCACTTTTGACTTTCTGTATAACTAAGGAATAAGGTGATAACCGTAGGGTTTGGGGCTTTATTCTCTGTCATAGATATTGCACCTCGGCAATACATCCAAATAAAACTGGACTATCAAATTAGCCATTGCATTTCAGCAAATACTCAGTGAAGCAGGATGAAAGCAATAGTCTTCTGTTCAGCATCATTTAAAGAAGAAAAGATTTAAAAGAGAGATTTAGGGAAGGAACAGAGAGGCGGCCTGGCAAAAAGTGTTTCCAGCAGTGCGCAGTGGATCATTGGATCATGGATATTGGATAATGGTATTAATGGCAGAGAAGGCAGATAAAAGGTGATGGAAATTATGTTATGGGGCAGCTGAGTTATCCTGGGGTGCTGATGAGTTTGCCATCAACTTGCTGCCTTCGTTGGTCATTAGCAAGAACCACTGTGTCTGTGGGAGACAGGTGAGTTCATGGGGATGTATAAATTAAATAGACACTTTATTAAGTTCAGGTAATAGTTTTGGTTTGAAAGACTGAGTGGCTACTGCAATGTCAGCAACTACTTTAGTGCACAAAGGAACTGAGTGCTTTTTAATTAAGTCAAAATCCAAGCGGAAGACTCCTGAGCCTTGCCTGGAGTCTACTTTTTGGGTTGAATATCTAAAATTTTAGGGGTTGAATATCTAAAATGTTAGAAATGTTAATAAAACACAGTCCACTTTTTCCCTGTAATAATATAAGTTCAATTAATATTTGTTGTCTGTAAGGAAAAGGATAAAAGCGGCGAGGTTGTATTTTCTGGTTTACAAACGGCACATTGTGCAGAATACAGCAACTGTGGCATTGATTTAAGCATCCTCGCAAAGACACTGTGCAATAAAGTTGAATCATCTGCAGTACAAGTATGGCAGTTTGGTGGAAAAAATAGCAAAGTGAGAGAGTAGACATTTTCCTGTATTATCAAAAGCCACTTCATTTGGGGGAAATTTCCTCTGATTTAGTAATATTTGGATGGAAATCAAATAACACATTAGCTTGAGGAAAGGGGGAAAAAACCTTCCAAAGCTAATTACGAAAGGAATGTGCACTTCATTAAGATAAAGCTGTAGGAAATCAATGTTCTGCATTGTTGTTTTTTCCTTTTGATTGGATTTTAGGATGATAAATTGTTAATGCATTTGATCTAAAAATGATTTGTTTATTCAGATGAAGAGCAACAGTACTTTGTCTCATTTGGCCTTTTAGCTTATAATGATAATGGCTTCGAGGGATGCCCATTTCTCAAAAGTGTATCGGACTGGAATAGGCAGGAGATTTCTGGACTCAGAAGGATGGGCCCTATGCAAGGGTTTGTTGTAGGCTAATTCTATTGCATGTTGAATCTTCTGCTTCATTAGGAATATTGACAAATGCTGATAAATTCTTCGGCTTTTCTGTACTGTCTATAACACATCTTTATTAGAATATTGAGGCTAAAGTGGAGAGGTCTTCAATAGATCAGATCCTCTTACGTTGCCTACTACTGATCCTACTTGCCATGGCAGTGGTTTGGTAATGCGGGGACTTTGACCGTTCTCACGCCTGTAATCGTTAACAGCGGAGCTGACAACCGGGCCAAAAGCAAAACAGAGGCGCTACGCAACGGTCGGCAGAGAGAGAAAAGCAATGCACAGGTTTATTTTGCTATTTTGGCTTTGATTTGCCTCTAACAAATGTTGCTTGCTCAGTGTGCCAATGGCTGTCCGATGCCATCCGGCAGCATGCATGGACTTCGCCCAGCTCGGGGATGTGCCGGTGCGATGTGCAGGCAGGGCTTGAAGCAGGGTCCTGCAAAGGGTGGCACCGGCACCCGATCCTGGCCCTGGGGGACAGAGCAGCCAGAAAGGACCTTTCCAATGTGAGACCCGATTTCACGGGGAAATGACTAGACCTGGATTCACTTTGGACAGCAAACCCAAATTTGGTGGTGGCGGGTGGTTGAGGTTTTCAGCCCAGGACATGGTGCTGTTGCAGACTGCACTTGCAACATCAGCGTAGGCAGGAAGGGACAGTGACACCTGTTCAGCGTAGGCAGGAAGGGACAGTGACACCAACCCCCTGCCTGGCTGTTAGGGCTAGGCAAAGCTCTCCTGCCAGATCTTGCCTGCTGAACCTGGCAGCGCTGAGCCGGCAGAAGTGAACCCCGTACCCCCACGTTTCACAGAGGTGGGGGCCCACAGGCATTCAGGGGATGAGCACTGCCTCGCAGGAGAGATCAGGAGCTTCAACAGAACTCAGACCTTTGAACACGTCTGAGCGGAGCTTCTGTAATTCATCTTGCTCGGATGGCTTGTACAGCCTCGGAGCCCGGCCTGGCGGTACCTGGGCTGGCGGAGAGCTGTGTTCTCCCTGCCGGGAGGCTACAAGCCCCCATGTGTTGCAGCCCTCGCCAGCCGATAACGTGGGCTGCTCTTTCTCGGCTGCTGGGAAAGCCTCACCACCAGAGAGACATCATTAGTTTTGATTAATGACATCCAGAAGAGAAAAACTAATTTTCTAAAAAGGAAAACCTCACCCATAACTCACTGCAGAGAATTTAAACAAAACATTATAGAGCATCCACGCCGACTCACATTGATTTCAAATGTGTTCCCAGGCACTCCCCGAAGCAAAGCTGGGGGCAGTGGGGACAGCACTTGTCCCTGGCAGAAGATGCTCAGAGTAACCCCCCCACTGCTCTCCCACAGCGCCGCTTTCAAATGACTCTCCCCAAATCAATGGGACCGGGACAGAGCAAGCGTACCTGGGGACCAGAGAGTGTTTTAAGTGCGCGGTGGTGATGCTCAGACAGCTTGGTGCACGCCAACCCAAAACCCGCCTGCCCGTCAGGGTTTAGCTTGCAGGCTCAGCGCAGCATCGGTCACCAATGGCACTTCCACCTCCCCCCAGTCATTGGTAAATAATTACTTTCTTTTGCCTCCTGTAACTCACCAAAGGATGAATTTAATACTTCCAGGTCTTCACTGTCTAAGTTTCCATTTAGTTCCTTGGCTTGATTGTCTCTTGAAAAGGTACCTAGAGATAACTCGATTAAATTAATTGTAGAGCTCTTTTTAAAAAGCTATTCTCTCTCCGTCTCTCTCTCTCCCCGTCTCTCTCTCCATTTATTTATAGGCAGCTTAGAGTAACGGGTTTGGGCAGTTAAGTGATCTGCAGTACTTACTGTTACAATGCAAAGCCTGTATTTCTTGGGGAGCTATAACGCTGGCCCACTTGCAATATTTCTGCGTGCAGTGGTTGTAAGCGCAGGTGCTTTTTCCTAGTATTATCTTGCAGCATGGTGGGCTGCGAGGAAGAGGGGGGGAAAGTCACCTTTGCCTTATGACGCATATAAATTCTTTAAATAGGTTATGCACATGGCAATGTGCAATATCTGTGCGTGGCTCTAGGTTAAGAAGGAAAGGCCTGACTTTATTGGCTCCCACTGCAGAAATGATCGGAGCTGCTGTGATTTTTAAATTTGATTTACCGAGTTATTTTTAGCGGTGGGGTGGTCATGCTGCAGGGCTCTCCAGGAGAAATCAACTCCCCAGCGCTGCAACACGAACCACCGCGCGAGTGCCTTGGGCAGCGGTGGTGTTGCAGGGCTGCCTGGCAGGGGCTCGCTTTGGCCATTCGGGGGCAAATTGCCTGATGACGACATTGCAAGAAAGAAAAACAATTTTTTCCATTTCCCCCCCTTTCTTTTCCCCTTTCCCCCCCCTTTTGGTTTTT